>NC_086444.1:135473140-135685640 GCF_028390025.1 Pseudophryne corroboree
TTGGACAGGGGGGATAAGCAGGCAATAGGATCTCTGACATTGCACTGGGTATATACTGGGTGTATATTATACACACACACACACACACACACACACACACACACATATATATATATAATATGTAGCATATGGTTCAACACTCCATTAAACAGAAAAACTGTGTCTGGTGCCCTCACAAACTATATATTCATAGCATATTCAAAACAGTGCGGCACTTCTGGCTATAGGGGGTAATTCCAAGTTGATCGCAGCAGGATTTTTGTTAGTAAACCCATCACCACGCCCCCCCCCCCCCCCCCCCCCCCTTCACCAGAATTCTGTGTGGTGTGATAGGGGAGGAGGTCCATGGGGGGTGACACCATGAGTTACCACACCGGGTGACACCAACGCTAGTGACGCCTCTGGATGCGGTTGAAGATTATTAAAGTAAGAATGGATAAGCACATGAGGGAAATATATATATGTACTATAATTAAAATAAACTTTTATTGCTCTTACAAGTGCCACCAGGAAGACAGCAGGCTGCAGAGGACGCTAGACAGCCATTAATAATACTCATGCAGCTAAAAAAAAAAAAAAAAATTTTTTTTTTTTTTTTTTTTTTAGTGGAGGGGGGTTTCTGGGTGCTCGGAAACCCCCCCTGGGTGCGCCACTGGGGTTTGATAGTTCAGAGATGTCGAGCCTCCCCCTTTTTTTCTTCCTTCTAACTGTGACCCAGCTGGATACCTGATCATCATCCTCTTCTACCAGTGACCCCTCCCGCAACTCCTCAACCGTTCTGTCTAAACTTCGCTCAAGATTGTGAATCTCCCTCAGTCGCGTAACGGTTTGCTCTAAATCAGTTACCTGGGCTTCCAGGGCAACCGTTCGCACACACCTCATGCAGATGTAATCACACTGAGCCGGTAGCTCCAGGTGTGCATACATCTTGCACGACATGCACTGAGTGAGGTCCCCTCCCATATTGTTTGTAAGGTCTAACTCCCTGTTACTCTCAAAGAAAAAGAAGCAAAAAGAAAAAGTAGAAGACAAGCAATCTCACTTATACAATAATTAAGCTGGCTTATACTTATCTATCTTTGTGCAGTTCTTGGTCCTTCACTTTTATGCAGCCGTAGTACTCTCTCCTGCGGCACCTATACTCCACTTAGCAGTTGCAGTTGTTCTGGCTCACTGCACCTCCTTTTCACTCGGCTTCCAGCATCACCCCAGAGTACCACAGTACTTAGCTGCACCAAAACACTGATACTATGGGGGTCATTCCGAGCTGAAAATGTTTGCTGCGGCCCGATGATGCAAAAAAATGGCACTTCTGCGCATGCAATTTAGAGATGAGCGGGTTCGGTTTCTCTGAATCCGAACCCGCCCGAACTTCATGTTTCTTTTCACGGGTCCGAGCGACTCGGATCTTCCCGCCTTGCTCGGTTAACCCGAGCGCGCCCGAACGTCATCATGACGCTGTCGGATTCTCGCGAGGCTCGGATTCTATCGCGAGACTCGGATTCTATATAAGGAGCCGCGCGTCGCCGCCATTTTCACACGTGCATTGAGATTGATAGGGAGAGGACGTGGCTGGCGTCCTCTCCGTTTAGAATTAGAATAGATTAGAGAGACACTTGATTTACTAATTTTGGGGAGCATTAGGAGTACTCAGTAGTGGACAGTGCAGAGTTTTGCTGATAGTGACCAGTGACCACCACTTTTATTTATAATCCGTTCTCTGCCTGAAAAAAGCGATACACAGCACACAGTGACTCAGTCACATACCATATCTGTGTGCACTGCTCAGGCTCAGGCCAGTGTGCTGCATCATCTATTATCTATATATTATAATTGTGGGGGAGACTGGGGAGCACTACTGCAGTGCCAGTTATAGGTTATAGCAGGAGCCAGGAGTACATAATATATTATATAGTGAGTGACCACCAGACACACAGTGCAGTTTATTTAATATATCCGTTCTCTGCCTGAAAAAAGCGATACACACAGTGACTCAGTCAGTCACATACCATATCTGTGTGCACTGCTCAGGCTCAGGCCAGTGTGCTGCATCATCTATATATATATTATATATCTGTCTGACTGCTCAGCTCACACAGCTTATAATTGTGGGGGAGACTGGGGAGCACTACTGCAGTGCCAGTTATAGGTTATAGCAGGAGCCAGGAGTACATAATATTATATTAAAATTAAACAGTGCACACTTTTGCTGCAGGAGTGCCACTGCCAGTGTGACTAGTGACCAGTGACCTGACCACCAGTATATAATATTAGTAGTATACTATCTCTTTATCAACCAGTCTATATTAGCAGCAGACACAGTACAGTGCGGTAGTTCACGGCTGTGGCTACCTCTGTGTCGGCACTCGGCAGCCCGTCCATAATTGTATATACCACCTAACCGTGGTTTTTTTTTCTTTCTTTATACATACATACTAGTTACGAGTATACTATCTCTTTATCAACCAGTCTATATATTAGCAGCAGACACAGTACAGTGCGGTAGTTCACGGCTGTGGCTACCTCTGTGTCGGCACTCGGCAGCCCGTCCATAATTGTATATACCACCTAACCGTGGTTTTTTTTTCTTTCTTTATACATACATACTAGTTACGAGTATACTATCTCTTTATCAACCAGTCTATATATTAGCAGCAGACACAGTACAGTGCGGTAGTTCACGGCTGTGGCTACCTCTGTGTCGGCACTCGGCAGCCCGTCCATAATTGTATATACCACCTAACCGTGGTTTTTTTTTCTTTCTTTATACATACATACTAGTTACGAGTATACTATCTCTTTATCAACCAGTCTATATATTAGCAGCAGACACAGTACAGTGCGGTAGTTCACGGCTGTGGCTACCTCTGTGTCGGCACTCGGCAGCCCGTCCATAATTGTATATACCACCTAACCGTGGTTTCTTTTTCTTTCTTTATACATACATACTAGTTACGAGTATACTATCTCTTTATCAACCAGTCTATATATTAGCAGCAGACACAGTACAGTGCGGTAGTTCACGGCTGTGGCTACCTCTGTGTCGGCACTCGGCAGCCCGTCCATAATTGTATATACCACCTAACCGTGGTTTTTTTTTCTTTCTTTATACATACATACTAGTTACGAGTATACTATCTCTTTATCAACCAGTCTATATATTAGCAGCAGACACAGTACAGTGCGGTAGTTCACGGCTGTGGCTACCTCTGTGTCGGCACTCGGCAGCCCGTCCATAATTGTATATACCACCTAACCGTGGTTTTTTTTTCTTTCTTTATACATACATACTAGTTACGAGTATACTATCTCTTTATCAACCAGTCTATATATTAGCAGCAGACACAGTACAGTGCGGTAGTTCACGGCTGTGGCTACCTCTGTGTCGGCACTCGGCAGCCCGTCCATAATTGTATACTAGTATCCAATCCATCCATCTCCATTGTTTACCTGAGGTGCCTTTTAGTTGTGCCTATTAAAATATGGAGAACAAAAATGTTGAGGTTCCAAAATTAGGGAAAGATCAAGATCCACTTCCACCTCGTGCTGAAGCTGCTGCCACTAGTCATGGCCGAGACGATGAAATGCCAGCAACGTCGTCTGCCAAGGCCGATGCCCAATGTCATAGTACAGAGCATGTCAAATCCAAAACACCAAATATCAGTAAAAAGCCTCTTTTTTTCTTTGCGTCATGTGCTGTTTGGGGAGGGTTTTTTGGAAGGGACATCCTGCGTGACACTGCAGTGCCACTCCTAGATGGGCCCGGTGTTTGTGTCGGCCACTAGGGTCGCTAATCTTACTCACACAGCTACCTCATTGCGCCTCTTTTTTTCTTTGCGTCATGTGCTGATTGGGGAGGGTTTTTTGGAAGGGACATCCTGCGTGACACTGCAGTGCCACTCCTAGATGGGCCAGGTGTTTGTGTCGGCCACTAGTGTCGCTTAGCTTAGTCATCCAGCGACCTTGGTGCAAATTTTAGGACTAAAAATAATATTGTGAGGTGTGAGGTATTCAGAATAGACTGAAAATGAGTGGAAATTATGGTTTTTGAGGTTAATAATAATATGGGATCAAAATGACCCCCAAATTCTATGATTTAAGCTGTTTTTTAGTGTTTTTTTAAAAAAACACCCGAATCCAAAACACACCCGAATCCGACAAAAAAAATTCGGTGAGGTTTTGCCAAAACGCGGTCGAACCCAAAACACGGCCGCGGAACCGAACCCAAAACCAAAACACAAAACCCGAAAAATTTCAGGCGCTCATCTCTAGCATGCATATGCGGCGCAATGCGCACGCGCGACGTATTTGCACAACGGCCGATGTAGTTTCACACAAGGTCTAGCGAAGCTTTTCAGTCGCACTGCTGGCCGCAGAGTGATTGACAGGAAGTGGGCGTTTCTGGGTGTCAACTGACCATTTTCAGGGAGTGTTCGGAAAAACGCAGGCGTGCCAAGAAAAATGCAGCCGTGGATGGGCGAACGCAGGGCGTGTTTGTGACATCAAATCCGGAACTGAACAGTCTGAAGTGATCGCAAGCGATGAGTAGGTCTGAAGCTACTCTGAAACTGCACAAAATTATTTTGTAGCCGCTCTGCGATCCTTTTGTTCGCACTACTGCTAAGCTAAAATACACTCCCAGTGGGCGGCGGCATAGCGTTTGCACGGCTGCTAAAAACAGCTAGCGAGTGATCAACTCGGAATGACCCCCTATGTACCTATTACACATAAAGCAAACTAAGTCAGTTAAGGAAAATGTACACAATCTAGGTAAAACAGGAAAAGACAGGTCTGATACCTTGTTATGCCTAATATGTGACTTTATACCAATTCCTTTTTGATAAATAACCAAATTCTCAGTATCTAGTGCACTATGCAAAGGAAGATGCTAAATGGAGAAAAAAGTAGTAATAGTGAGTAAAAAGTATGCAGTACGAGAATAGTGCCACATGGTGCAAAAGGAACAGGTGCATAAGGACACGTCTGTAGTCTGAGATGTTTGAAACCTTTTTAGAAACTTACATTTTTCATACTTTTTATTTTGCAGCTGTACCAATTATATTGTGCATTTGTTGTGCTACAAGTGCCAGCACACACATGCCTTCATAATTAATTAATTTAATTAATTAATATGGCACTACTTAATATAATTAAAAAATATTACCCTCATTAAATTCACAAGCAACATTGTCCCTTTAATATTTATCAAATATTATATTTTCTGCACATTTAAAATGTTATTCGTTTTCATTATTATTAATTTGCCACCAAAAGTAAATGTATTAAAAATTGTGCTCTATTAGTATATATTTATTAACTGTTTGGACCCTCTAATTAACTTTGAGCTAGTGACATTTGAATACATAGTTTTAATGTGAATATTTATTCCCATCATTCCCTGTAATGAAAATGACCGAAAATCCTATCTAAGTTATTGTATTAATTATCTCAAGGCTGACTTTTTAGAAGCATAATACATTTTGAATAAACACATAACAATAAACTTATAATAGTAAATAACATAACAACATACAATAAAATGAATGGTACATGAAAAGCGTTCTTTTGAAAATAAAAGAAGGCTGAAATTTATTGATCAGACCTCTATAATCGGAATAAGCATTCATTAATGGTAAAACATCACCCAATCTATTGTTATATTTTCCACATCTAAATAAACATTTGGTTTTATTCCTGTAATTATTCCACACTATAAACCTTTTATTGTAAGAGTTTGTTTCTCCTCCAATACACAGCATTCCCCAATAGTCAGGTATTGCTTTCAGATAAATTTACCTGACACATTGGATCAATAGCAGTTGTCCGTGTTTAGTCCAGCAAATGGACAGTTACATGTCATATAGATTCTAATTCCTAACACCAGGTATCCTGCCAGACACAAGCAGTTACCCTTCCAGAGGTCACTTCCTCGAGGTTAAAGATCCTCCACCCTATCTATGCTGTTCTTGTTTCCGTTAGCACAGAGGTTCTCAAACACAGTCCTCAAGGCAACCCAACAGTCCAGGTTTTAAGTTTATCTGTGCTTGGCCACAGCTGAAATAATTGGCACCTCAGTCAATTTGTGCTGAGCCATGGATATTCCTAAAACCTGTACCGTTGGGGTGCCTTAAGGACTGCGTTTGAGAACCTCTACGTTAGCATGTAAGCATAGTGTCAGACTGGGGCATGAAGGGCCCCCTGGGGGAATGCTGTGGTAGGGGCCCATGCACATGGGTGTTGCCATCATCCAGTGGGGGTCTGGCTAGCTGCCACAGAGGCTGTATACTGCACAGGACTAAGGTGCATTTTCTACCGTATATTGCTGTTGTTAACCATTAGAGAGTATATGATCTGGGCTCCTTTATAAATATATATAGTAAATACTGCTAGGGCATTCATGATAATGTGCTAGATTAACAACAGCAATACACTCTAGAAAGTAGACCACAATGTAACATAAATATTATGTATGTTTCTAGTGCACAGTCTGGAATTTGATTCCTAGAGGAGGAGGTGGGCCAACAGGCAGTCGGGCCCACTAGGAGGTCCCCATCCCCCTCATCCCTCATACCCCTGTGGGCAAGACCGACCCTGGTGTCTGATAGTGTCTTTACTGCTGGTAATCCAATTCAGTAGTCCAAGTCCGATAATGTCTCTGTAGATGGTAGTCCAAATCAGATAGGGTCTCCGCTGTTGGTAATCCAGCCTTGACCAATAAAAACCAGGGGGTATATTTACTGAAATTTTGATTTTGAAATAATTTTTATGAATCTTCAATATCGACTGAAATCGATTATTTTTTATTTTCAAAAATCGTAAAAATCCCTCCTTTATTAAAAAATGATTTTCAAATCAAATTCGATGTTGATAAATGTTTGGAAGGGATTTTGAGTGGAATTTATGAAATCCCTTCCAAAAATCGAACCTCAAATCCCCATTAATATGTCACGATCCGGGTATCTGGACGCCATTTCTTACCCATCAGATGCCTCCTAAGGCTGGCTCAGCGCTCCAGGACCGGATCCCATCTGTTATCCTGATGTGTACATTCCTGTATCCTCTCCTGTCACTCTGGGACGCTGTCACAGTAAACGCCATATTACACCTGGCATGGCGTCTCCCGCGGCCTCCGCCGCCGTCCCTGAACTTCTGCATGCAGAGTGTCTGAGTGGCGATTACGTCAGCCGCGGACTCCGCTGTGTCCGCGTGGTTGGATGTGCATCTGTCAGCCTGGCGCCTCCTGTCTCCGGTGGCCGGCGCCGCCATTACTGTTTTCATTACCACATGGATTACAAACCAAACTTCCCTCCAAGTGTCTGCATGGGCGCAGCCATCTTGGATTCTGTCAGCTGATCATTTCCACCAATCTGTTCTCAGTATTGATAATCTGCATAATTGCCTAGCCAATCCCTTCCTTGCTGCAGGTATAAATTACACTGTGCCTGAGCAAGGAAGGCGTCAGTGCTTTGGTTGTCAAACCTAGTTCCTGTTTGTCTCTCTCCTGTGATTGTCTTCCAGGTTCCAGCTCCTGTCTCAAGACTTCCACCATAGAGACCCGCACCAGCATTCCACCTGCGGTGTAGCCTGACTCTCCAATCCATTGTGGATTCATCTGTTTCCAGCTACAACATTACCTGCTTCCAGCTCAGCTTCCAGCAGAGTACAGCTTCCCTTAAAGGGCCGGTGTCCTTTCTACACTTTACCACTCTCCACCGGTATTATTATTTCTCCGCTCTCAAGTTCTACATTTCAGTTCATATTTCATCGCTCCCAAGTTCATTTATTATTTAACTGGTTCCAGCCAGTATCCACTCCGTGCTAACAACAGTCTGGTTCCAGCCAGTATCCACAGCAGCTGTTTTATCTTCAGCAACCCAGCTTTTCCTGGAACACCAGCTGGCACAATCCTGGGTTATCTCCATTGCTACAGTCGGGCCTGGTAAGGACTTTCCATCTAGAAGATCATAAGAACTATCTCACACTACCAGTGCCCTGTGGCTCCTGCCATCCTGTAGTACCCAGGAACTGTATTTATTCTTTGCTGACTTTTACGTTTTCTTTTACTGCTGCTGTGTTGCAGAGTTGTCATAATAAACATCATTGACTTTTATCCAAGTTGTCGTGGTCACGCCTTCGGGCAGTTATTATTCATGTTACTTACATGTCCAGGGGTCTGATACAACCTCCCAGGTTCCGGTACATCTCAGCCCCTACAACTGAGGCTGCCTCCCGTCAGCTCAGGCCCTCAGTTGTGACAGTAAGCACTGACCTAATGAATCCAGCCGGAGACCAGGATCAAGCGGCCAGGCCGATGCAAGAACTGGCAGCCCGACTAGAACATCAGGAGGCTGCACAGGGCCACATCATCCGCTGTCTCCAGGATCTCTCTACTCGGCTGGATGGGATTCAGACAACTCTCCGTGGATCAGGCGCGTCTGGTGCGTCAACCACAGTGACTCCAGCTATAACCCCACCCACCTTACCCATTTCTGCTCCACGTCTTCATCTTCCAACGCCAGCAAAATTTGACGGATCTCCAAGATTCTGCAGGGGATTTCTCAACCAGTGTGAGATTCAGTTTGAGCTACAACCTGGCAATTTTCCCAGTGACCGTACAAAAATTGCCTACATTATTTCTCTTCTCAGTGGCTCAGCCCTTGATTGGGCATCACCGTTATGGGAGAGGTCCGACACCCTGCTATCTTCCTACACTGCCTTCGTGTCAACATTCAGGCGCATCTTCGACGAGCCAGGCCGGGTAACCTCAGCTTCATCCGAGATTCTCCGTTTACGCCAGGGGTCACGTACTGTAGGACAATATCTGATACAGTTCCAGATCCTGGCATCCGAACTGGCATGGAACGACGAGGCCCTGTATGCTGCATTCTGGCATGGCTTATCTGAGCGTATTAAAGATGAGTTAGCTACCAGAGACTTACCTTCTAAGTTAGATGAGCTAATCTCACTCTGCACGAAAGTTGATTTACGTTTCAGAGAGAGAGCAACTGAGCGTGGAAGATCATCTGCTCCAAAATCTTCTGCTCCTCCTCCTCGTCAACTGTCACCATCTAAAGATGAGCCCATGCAACTTGGCCGTTCCCGTTTAACTCCTGCTGAGCGCCGAAGACGTCTCTCCGAGTTTCTCTGTCTCTATTGTGCAGCTCCGTCTCACACCATTAATGCCTGTCCCAAACGTCCGGGAAACTCCAAATCCTAGCTCGCCAAGGAGAGGGCCGGCTAGGAGTAATGATCTCCTCTCCATCTCCTCAAGATTGTAATCTCCCAGTCTCGCTTCAAGTTGCTCAACGTTATCGGAACGTCATTGCCCTCCTTGATTCCGGAGCAGCTGGGAACTTTATTACCGAAGCCTATGTTAAACGGTGGTCCCTACCCACCGAGAGACTTCCTTCGTCCATTTCTTTAACTGCCGTGGATGGCAGCAAAATTTTTGATGCAGTTATTTCTTTAAGGACTCTACCAGTTCGTCTGAGAGTGGGAGTTCTTCATTCCGAACTTATTTCTTTTTTAGTGATTCCAAGAGCCACACATCCTGTGGTCCTGGGCCTTCCATGGCTCCGTCTTCACAATACTACAATTGATTGGACGACTACGCAAATCCTGGCATGGGGTTCCTCCTGTGCTGAGACATGTTTGTTTAAAGTATTGCCTGTCTGTTCTTCCTCCCCCAGGTCGTCTGATGTTCCACCTCCTCCATATCAAGATTTCACGGATGTGTTCAGTAAAGCTTCTGCTGATATCCTTCCTCCTCATAGAGAATGGGACTGTCCGATTGATCTCGTTCCAGGGAAGGTTCCACCTCGAGGCCGAACTTATCCGTTGTCTCTGCCTGAGACGCATTCTATGGAGGAATATATTAAAGAGAACCTAGCAAAGGGGTTCATTCGACCTTCTTCTTCTCCAGCCGGCGCAGGCTTCTTTTTTGTAAAAAAGAAAGATGGTGGTCTGCGGCCGTGCATCGACTACAGAGGTTTGAACGACATTACCATCAAGAACCGTTATCCTTTACCCCTGATTACTGAGCTCTTTGACAGAGTCAGCGGAGCTACCATCTTTACAAAGCTGGACTTGCGAGGTGCATACAATCTCATCCGGATCCATGAGGGTGACGAGTGGAAGACCGCCTTTAACACCCGTGACGGACATTATGAGTACCTCGTCATGCCCTTCGGATTGAGCAATGCTCCAGCTGTCTTCCAGCATTTTGTCAATGAGATCTTCAGAGACATTCTATACCGTCATGTCGTGGTCTATCTAGACGATATCCTCATTTTTGCCAACGATTTAGAGGAACATCGTTTTTGGGTTAAAGAGGTTCTGTCCCGTCTCCGTGTCAATCATCTCTATTGCAAATTAGAAAAATGCGTCTTTGAAGTCAAGTCCATTCCGTTTCTAGGGTACATTGTGTCCGGTTCCGGACTAGAGATGGATCCTGAGAAACTACAAGCAATCCAAAATTGGCCGGTACCCTTAACCCTCAAAGGGGTCCAGAGGTTCTTAGGGTTCGCCAACTATTACCGAAAGTTTATACGAGACTTTTCCACCATTGTGGCGCCTATTACTGCTTTCACTAAGAAGGGTGCTAACCCGTCCAAGTGGTCTGAAGAAGCCATGCAAGCATTTCATCTTTTAAAACAAAGGTTCATCTCTGCGCCTGTTCTGAAACAGCCTGACATCGACTCTCCTTTCATCTTAGAGGTGGATGCCTCCTCCGTTGGAGTAGGAGCGGTGTTATCTCAGAGGGCTAAAGATGGCCATTTACACCCTTGCAGTTTCTTCTCCCGGAAGTTCTCCCCAGCTGAGCGCAACTATGCCATTGGCGACCAGGAGTTGCTAGCCATCAAGCTCGCTCTAGAGGAGTGGAGGTATCTGTTGGAGGGAGCTTCTCATTCAATCACCATACTTACAGACCACAAGAACCTTTTATACCTGAAGGGCGCACAATGTCTCAACCCTCGTCAGGCCAGATGGGCACTTTTCTTTTCCAGGTTCGACTTTAAACTCCAGTTCTGTCCGGGCTCTCAGAATCGCAAGGCCGATGCCCTTTCCCGCTCATGGGAGCAAGAAAATGAGTCAGAGTCTTCAGACAAGCATCCTATTATAAATCCGTTGGCATTCTCCACGGTAGGGATGGACTCTACGCCCCCATCAGGGAAAAGTTTTGTGAAGCCGATGCTAAGGAAGAAGCTCATGCATTGGGCCCATGCTTCCCGTTTTGCCGGACATACAGGTATCCAAAAAACCCTGGAGTTTATCTCTAGGTCCTATTGGTGGCCAACTCTGAAAAAGGACGTCTTGGAGTTTATTGCATCTTGCCCAAAGTGTGCCCAACATAAAGTATCCCGCCAGTCGCCTGCGGGGCAACTGGTTCCACTATCCGTTCCCCGTCGACCATGGACCCACTTGTCGATGGATTTCATTACAGACTTACCCATGTGCAACAAGTTCAATACCATCTGGGTGGTAGTTGACCGGTTCACCAAGATGGCACACTTCATTCCTCTCACCGGTCTTCCGTCAGCTTCCAAGTTGGCTCAAGTATTCATACAAGAGATCTTCCGACTCCACGGTCTTCCTGAAGAAATTATCTCAGATCGAGGAGTTCAATTCACAGCCAAATTCTGGCGAAGTTTATGTCAAGTCCTCCAAGTCAAGCTAAAGTTTTCCACGGCTTACCATCCTCAGACCAATGGTCAAACCGAGAGGGTGAATCAGGACTTGGAGGCCTTCCTCCGCATCTATGTGTCCTCCTCTCAAGATGACTGGGTTCAATTACTTCCCTGGGCCGAGTTCTGTCATAACAACCAGTATCATTCTTCATCTGCTTCAACACCATTCTTCACTAACTTTGGATTCCACCCTAAAGTCCCTGAGTTCCAACCGATTCCAGCAACTTCTGTTCCCGCAGTGGATATCACCTTGCATCAGTTTGCCAATATCTGGAAGAGCGTACGATCAGCTCTGCTCAAGGCATCGTTCAGGTACAAGAAGTTTGCGGATAAGAAGCGTCGAGCAGTTCCTGCTCTCAAGGTGGGTGATCGGGTATGGTTATCCACGAAGAATTTGAGGTTAAGAGTTCCCAGTATGAAGTTTGCACCTCGCTATATCGGTCCTTTCAAGATTGAACAAGTCATCAATCCTGTTGCTTACAGACTCCAGTTGCCTCCCTTCTTAAAAATACCCAGGACATTCCATGTTTCCCTGTTGAAACCGCTGATCTTGAATCGGTTTCATTCCTCACTTCCTCCAACTCCGAAAGTCCAAACTCAACGAGGCGTTGAGTATGAAGTGGCCAAGATCCTGGACTCACGTCACCGTTACGGTCAACTACAATATCTTATTGACTGGAAGGGTTATGGTCCTGAGGAACGTTCATGGACCAATGCTTCTGATGTCCATGCTCCTGCCTTGGTCCGGAGATTCCATTCCAAGTTTCCTCAAAAGCCAAAGAAGTGTCCTGGGGCCACTCCTAAAGGGGGGGGTGCTGTCACGATCCGGGTATCTGGACGCCATTTCTTACCCATCAGATGCCTCCTAAGGCTGGCTCAGCGCTCCAGGACCGGATCCCATCTGTTATCCTGATGTGTACATTCCTGTATCCTCTCCTGTCACTCTGGGACGCTGTCACAGTAAACGCCATATTACACCTGGCATGGCGTCTCCCGCGGCCTCCGCCGCCGTCCCTGAGCTTCTGCATGCAGAGTGTCTGAGTGGCGATTACGTCAGCCGCGGACTCCGCTGTGTCCGCGTGGTTGGATGTGCATCTGTCAGCCTGGCGCCTCCTGTCTCCGGTGGCCGGCGCCGCCATTACTGTTTTCATTACCACATGGATTACAAACCAAACTTCCCTCCAAGTGTCTGCATGGGCGCAGCCATCTTGGATTCTGTCAGCTGATCATTTCCACCAATCTGTTCTCAGTATTGATAATCTGCATAATTGCCTAGCCAATCCCTTCCTTGCTGCAGGTATAAATACACTGTGCCTGAGCAAGGAAGGCGTCAGTGCTTTGGTTGTCAAACCTAGTGCCTGTTTGTCTCTCTCCTGTGATTGTCTTCCAGGTTCCAGCTCCTGTCTCAAGACTTCCACCATAGAGACCCGCACCAGCATTCCACCTGCGGTGTAGCCTGACTCTCCAATCCATTGTGGATTCATCTGTTTCCAGCTACAACATTACCTGCTTCCAGCTCAGCTTCCAGCAGAGTACAGCTTCCCTTAAAGGGCCGGTGTCCTTTCTACACTTTACCACTCTCCACCGGTATTATTATTTCTCCGCTCTCAAGTTCTACATTTCAGTTCATATTTCATCGCTCCCAAGTTCATTTATTATTTAACTGGTTCCAGCCAGTATCCACTCCGTGCTAACAACAGTCTGGTTCCAGCCAGTATCCACAGCAGCTGTTTTATCTTCAGCAACCCAGCTTTTCCTGGAACACCAGCTGGCACAATCCTGGGTTATCTCCATTGCTACAGTCGGGCCTGGTAAGGACTTTCCATCTAGAAGATCATAAGAACTATCTCACACTACCAGTGCCCTGTGGCTCCTGCCATCCTGTAGTACCCAGGAACTGTATTTATTCTTTGCTGACTTTTACGTTTTCTTTTACTGCTGCTGTGTTGCGGAGTTGTCATAATAAACATCATTGACTTTTATCCAAGTTGTCGTGGTCACGCCTTCGGGCAGTTATTATTCATGTTACTTACATGTCCAGGGGTCTGATACAACCTCCCAGGTTCCGGTACATCTCAGCCCCTACAACTGAGGCTGCCTCCCGTCAGCTCAGGCCCTCAGTTGTGACATAATATACCCAGCAAAATTGAATAGAACATCCTCATGCACACTAATTAAAGGGGAAGCTCTCTCTTTACACTGTTTTATACATGGCAAGGACACAAAAAGCAGGCCCCTGAAATATGTTTGTTTGTAAAAAGAAAAGAGGCCACTGTGAAAGACACACATAAGTGGACACTCCATGCTCCCTGCCCAGTTTGTACTTCTGTATATACTGTATATATGTCACTTTGTTTTAAACAGTATGTTTATTTCAATGCACATGTATTTTTAAATTTTGCATCTGGTGTTTTCTTATCATCTTACCTATATTTTGTCATCCCTCTACCTACTAGCCACATCTGTACTCCAATCAGAAAAATCTACATTCCCAACTCCAGAGACGTACAGTAACTAGACATTTTGGTAAGAGAGAGCACTGGCAGCCCTTCCCCATCTTGGTGGGAGTGATACTGCCTCCAAACAGCGGAGCACCACCAGGAAGTATGGTCAATCCACTGTGGGGGCAAGTACAGCCCACTATAAGTGCTGAAACTCCTTATGCTACTCTCTCCTATCATTTTTGCAGTTTTGACTGATTCTGGTGGCTTAGCTTCAGTTGGTGCTTGGCTCTCTTGCTGCGGATAAAACAAAATTCATCAGGTGGTATGCACATTGATGTAAACCAATGAGCCTGGGCATATGCCTTAAATGCCACTCTGTCCATACCCTATCATCAGCAGCAGTAATCACATTCAATTACAATTATTGAAAAATCTTAAAACTTGCAGGGTGAGTCTAATACCCCTTTCAGACATACGAGCCGGGAATTTCCCTGCTCAGACCCAGGTTTTTCACCTCTTAAAAATCCAGAGATTTTGCTGGCGACCACCTTATAACACTATACCTGAGACCTGGGAAATTCCCGGGTCGACCCCTTTTAGACATAAGCCTGGTCTGCTACTCTCATGTCGCATGTCATATACACACACACACATACATACATGTCTTGCACACAAAATTATACAAAGGGACAATGCTCAAATACTATATACATACATCTCAATGTACATATAAGCCACACAGTGTGCTATATTTAAATGACACTTAATATTCTCAAATATACAATTAAGAAAAATATAAAAAATAATTAAAAAGCATGAATCGCAGATAAGTGCAACATATGTCCTTGTTCCCCCTTTTCCTTATGGTCTATTTTGTGTGGACCCAGTTAGGTGTATTATGCAAAATTAATGCACAAAATTGGGTAGGTGATTCAGTCCAATGACCAACACCAGGTGTCCTGATGCGTGGATATAGAGACCGGTTCTGTGGTATTTCCTGGGGTAGATTTCAATTAGCGTTGATCCGAGATATGGCAACAGAAAGACAGCACAATTTTCATGGAGTCCCTCTAACCATCAAGGCTGAACCATTTAACAATTGAGAAATCCACGTAGGTCTTTGTCTAAGGAGTAGGTGAAAACATCTTGCAATCCACTGACCAAAAGGGGGGGACCAACTGACGCGTTTCACTGTCTATTGGCAGCTTTTTCAAAGGTGACATTGCATGACACTAGACACCCGTATAAAGAATGAACAATTAGATTACTAGTAGCACCTGTGTCGCATTAGTTAACATACATATATTTTAGAAGCACAAATTCAGAATCTTTCTAGTCAGTAAGAATAAGGAGGTAAATCTATAGCTTGTAAGCTTGCGACTGTAGATTGTAAGCTTGCGAGCAGTGCCTTCCTACCTCTATGTCTGTCTGTTTTTACCCAGTTATGTTCTATTACTGTTTGCTAATTGTAAAGCGCAAAGGAATATGCTGCGCTATATAAGAAACTGTTAATAAATAAATAAATAAACTGTCAAAGTCGAAAAATATTACAGAACACACAGCACATATAAAATACACACACATGCCCACTGCGCGTGCACTTGTTCCGCCGTGCGTGCACATATCCGCAATTTGCATATGGTCGCTCCCGCGGTCCTGCGCGTGGTATGGGTATTTACGGCGGAGTTTGTGAAAGCATGGAGAACTATCAAAACATTACATATTTAATCCAAATAGTGCACATTGTACACATAGTCCCCCTGCACCACATCAGAAAGTATCAACAGTTTAAATGATTCCAGAACAAGGGGATTCACCTTTGCGTGATAGGAGGGGACAGACTAAGGTTATAAGGTGGTGTTTGGTATCCAGCTGTAGGGTATTTTAAGGGTAACATTCCGGTGTTGGTTTGCGGAAGATCGCATGTTCCTGTGGATAGTTAGGTACAGAAGCAGAATATAGATATAAACTGTATTTACTGTATATTATGTATGCGGCGGGAATCCAGAGGAGACCACCCACAAGAGCAGTTGAGAAAGACATCGCCCACCTTTTCAAATCAACCTATGACCTCTCCTGTACTGTAAAGGTGCATTCCTGTGTCCAATGGACAAAGGGATTACAGTATCCATTGTAATGCTTTTGGAAGTATTGTATAAAAAGCCTGTTGCAGCCTGGCCGGACACAAGACTCTCAACGTTATCAACCTGATAGCGGAGGACCGGACCGGGAGGCACATGCAAATATTCTCACGTATGTACATTGACTGTAGCCATTTACTCTGTTGTATTGTAGTGCATAATTTGTATTGTTAACCCCCTTTCAGAAATATTACTCTGTGGTGTCGGAACCCAATGATTAACTACAAATCGGTGTTGTGTCCTCTTTTCCTGCTATGGTTTAAAGTGTATTACATTGACTAACTGTATAAGGTTTAAATAATTGGGTGTGTACGCGCTGCATGTACTTTGTACCCCCAGCGCAGCGTTTGTACGCAGAGTCCGTACATGGTACCGGACTCATTACGCAAATAGCGTAAAAGGTACGTAGAGTGCATATTAAGTTTAGCGGCCACAGCGGCTCCATGGTAAAAGTGTGTTTAAAGGTATAGCTTTATGTTTTAAGACAATATCGACATTATCAATTGGGGGCATCGTCTGGTTTTTCCACAGACCCGCTGCGTAGCAGGTTAAAGCAGACTTTATCTATCAGCAAAGGGCGGACAGGTATCCTACGTAAACCTTTTTCTGGCCGCAGGATACACTGGAAACCCTATTTTATTGCTGATTAGATGGCGTCTGCTCTGCATGGTTTGTAGGGATGCTGGTGGGACCCGTAGTGTAAATACGCAAAGCTATTTAAAAAAGTCTGTGAATTTCTGTTTGGCACCAAATGCGCACACAACACTCTGTACTCTGTATACCTGCTCACATTGTTGCCATAAGTACTGATTACTAGAGTCATTTAGACCTGTGCGGAGAAATTTGTTGCTATTTAGTTAAAATATAGAATAAATATTAGAAGTAAACGTAAAACACAAACACAGTCTGGCCTAGTTAAAAAGGTTTATACAGAAAGAAACTGTGTTGTGTTAAGTGAGCGATTATAGGTAATATCGCTTACATTTATAGAAGTGTGGGATTTGTACTATTGCGGACGTACGGTTTTTGTACACGTGTCTCGGACAAAGTACGGGACTGCGTACGCAACATAAAGACATACACACGGTCGCGTAAGGGTACGACTGCTAAGTACAAATTACACAATAGCATCGCTTAGTTTAGGGGCGGGACAGTAGCCACGCTACATTAGCACAAATTGCTCGATTTCCAAGATTTAGTTTAAATAAAATCTTTTTTTTACTGTATTGCCTCTGGTAGTAAAGCTGTCTATCTAAATTTTCTGTACAGAAAAATCAAAGTGTATTTGAATGAGTGAGCGTGAGTGAGCAAACGTAACAGAGAACGTAGTGGACCCAGGGAATTCGGGATCCCGTCGAGTGGTACATCAAGTCAGTGGAGACTTGGTGGCGTGAGGCAGCTGACTCACGTTAATATAGATTTAAGTACAAAGGAGCAAGGTAGCCAATTGTGTTAGAGTACCGCGGCCCAGAGGGTTAGCGAAGGTTCACCCATTTAGTTTTTTTTTTATACGCTCCGGCTGAGGTTTCGCAGCCTGAAAATCGATTCCAGTGGTCGTACGGCGGATAAGTAACAAGTACCTATACGCTGTGCGATTGGACCACGCATTCGTGGGTGCAATATTTAGCGCAACGTGATATACTTTTTACGAGCTTAGCGTAAAATCGCGGTATCATTAGCGCTGTATATAGCATACGCAAGCATGATTTGTGTATAATAAAGGTTTAGGGAGTTTTCGCTGGTCTCTCTCAGGAAATCTCCAACGACTTATATTTACTGGAAAGGGTAAGTTATTCCCAGAAACTTCCAGTAAATAGAGGTTACATAGGGCCCTAAGTTGGGTACATTGCCTTCGCTATCGACAGTGTATGGTAGTACTGGCCAACGTGGGCGGTGAGCGGGAGAAGAGCGCTCGGAGAACTTTCACCGTTGCCTTATATTGAGTATTTTGTTTTTTTGTGGGATTAGCCGAAAGGACAATACCTGCAAAATATGGGGGCCAGTTGCTCAAGTAAGGGACGTTCAACCAGGGTTCAGGTTGACATACCGCGGCCCAGGGGGTCAGCGAGGTTCATTATGTGTGAGAAGTATGGACCACACACAGAAGTTTTGTGCAATGAATGGGAACGTATGACTGCGGGAGATAGGGAACCATTTCCTAAGGTAGGCAGTTTTGAACCAGAGGTATTGCAGAATTTAAGGATTAGGATATGTCTGATAAAATCCCGAAAACAAAGGGTCAGACACACAAATTGTTTAAACTTATGGCAGCAAGAGGGAGATATGCAAAGAGAATTAGCTCACGCAGCAGGTTCCAAACCTAGCAGGAAAATGATGGCAACCACACCACCACCACCGTATATTGTGGGGGAGAAAGTGGCTACAGACAATGGCATATTGGTATCCGATAAGAGTATAGTTGATAAATGTACTAACGCTAACCCTTGCCAGTTGTATCCCATTTTACATTTTCCTCAGGACTGCGAGCAAGAAGATGAGCCCAGCACGATATCGGCACTCTCTCTAGCAACCACCATACAGAATACTCAGGTGGGCACGGCCCAACCAGCAAGAGCAGTAGTAAGGCCCCCTAGCGGAGGGATAAGTGAGGTCGTGTCCACAGGTAAGTACGGTACCATACATTATGCAGAGACAATAGCACTTCAGATTGTGGAGTCAACTCAGAATGACGTAGTTGAACTAAATCCTGTCAGGGTGATCGCAGTCCCCAATGGAAAGACTGACGCTCAGGGAGTAACTCCCGTCAGGAACATTGCTATGCATTGTCCCTGGTCCCGGACAGAATTGAGGGCAATTATGTCAGAATTTCCCGATCCCAGAAAGGATCTAGTCGCATGCCAGAGGTTCATTAAAGAGTTAGGTAACGCCACCGAACCCACAAACAAAGATTGGCGAACAGTGCTACGAGTATGTTTACCTTCCAATATTGACTCCGCGAAATTCATTACTGATTGTAAATTAGACGCAGAAGTACCTCTCACTGATGAGTACACTCAGGAGAATGTACGACAAATCAATCTGCAATTAGGAGTATATTTCCCTACTGTTGTCAAATGGAATAAAATCTTTTCCATAAGACAAAAAGAAGGTGAAATGGCATCTGAATATTTCCACCAAGCACTGCAGGAAATGGCTAGATACACTGGGATCGAGGACATTAAGGACAATGTACATCACAGAGAGGTAGCTGTGTCAGTATTAATGAACGGGTTAAAAAAGATATTAAGAACAAGGGTACAAACCACTCTACCTAACTGGAGAGGTATCTCGGTGGCTGCATTAAGAGAGTCCGCTATCGAGCACGATCGGAACCTCATTAAGCACAGGGAGTTTCAGGGGGATAAGCTGATGACAGTAAGTATAAATGCTCTTACAATAAAACCGCATCAGCCAAAATCCCAGACCCCTGATGGTAAGTCACGTATAGTAGTATGCTATAACTGTCAGAAGGAAGGACATTTTGCACGGAATTGTAGGTATAAAAACACACATAAGGTAGACCGACCCCCTAGACCAGGATATGAACCACACTATAATACACATAATTGGGATCAGGGATCGCATAGGAGAAGTTATGAGCCACATGCAGTGGAAACAAGGAGGTACCCACCTAGGAGGGACTGGCAGACCTCCGAAAATTCTCAGTTACCCCCCTCACATATTGTAGCTGCCAGTGCGCTGCGGGAGGGTCACAATATACAATAGGGGTTGGGCCACACCTGTAGTCTGCAGCCAGTGAAGTTGATTGCTAGCCTTGGTAGTGAACCTGAGGTCACAGTTGATGTAGCTGGTAGATCATTACCTTTTCTTGTAGATACAGGGGCGGCCAGGTCAGTGTTAAATTCGACGGTAGGTATGAAAACCACGGGTAAAACAATTTCGGCAATGGGAGTAACAGGAATAGTGCAACACTACCCTTTGAGTAGACCTGCGGAGATTACGATAGGGCCTTTGCAGACCAAGCATTCCTTTTTGCTAGCTGCATCAGCTCCGACTAATCTACTTGGGAGAGATTTATTGTGTAAAATGAGGTGTGTCATATATTGTACTCCTGAGGGTGTCTTCTTGGATATACCCGAGAATCACGTTCAGGAAGTGCAGGATATGTTAGACACCCCACAAAGGCTAATGTCACGCTCTGCTGTTATAGACAGGTGTCCATCAAAGGTAGAGGAAATGATCTCACGAATACCGGGATCCCTCTGGACCAAAGATGGACAAGACACTGGATTGATGGCGAACGTAGCTCCAGTAGTAGTGCAAATAAAAGATGGTAGGATAGCTCCAAAAATCCCTCAGTATCCTCTGAAGCCAGAGGTGGAATTAGGAGTGTACCCAGTCATAGAGCGCTTGCTACAACAGGGCATCCTAGTCAGGACGTCCAGCACTGCCAATAGTCCTATCTTCCCTGTGAAAAAGAGTGGGGGGAGGGGTTACAGACTAGTGCAGGATCTAAGGGGGATAAACAAGATAGTTGAGAGCCAATTCCCCGTAGTGCCAAATCCAGCTGTCATCCTCATGCAAATTCCCCCTACTGCAAAATTTTCACTGTCATTGACCTCTATTCTGCCTTCTTTTCTGTCCCTCTGCACCCTGACAGCCAATACCTGTTTGCATTCACATACAGGGGAGTACAGTACACCTGGACTCGCCTACCCCAAGGTTTCATTGACAGCCCAAGTATTTTCTCCCAGGCTTTGCATGACTGTTTACAATCCTTTCAACCTGAGAGCGGATCAGTATTAATACAGTATGTAGATGACTTACTGCTGTGTTCTGATTCACTCGAATTGTCCTTGAAAGACACGAAACAGCTTCTGTTTCACCTTTCTAATACGGGACACAAGGTTTCAAAGGAAAAGTTGCAGCTGTGCCAGACCAGGGTAAAATATTTGGGACATTGCTTGACGCAAGGACTTAGACACCTCACCGCTGATAGAATACAGGCGATTCGCGACATGACTCTGCCACAAACCCAGCAACAGATCCGCACCTTTCTTGGAATGTGTGGGTACTGCCGAAACTGGATCCCAGGGTTCTCCATACTGGCTTACCTTTGCAAGAAATGGTCTCCTCGAACAAGCCAGATCGGATCTCGCACACAGATGAGTCCGAACTGGCATTTGAGAGACTCAAACAGTGCCTATCACAGGCACCTGCATTAGGCATGCCAGATTATGGGAAACCCTTTGAATTGTACGGTACGGAAAGTGCTGGGTGTGCGGCAGGTGTCCTAACCCAGAGACATGGTGATGCCAGCAGGCCGGTAGCTTACTACAGTGCACAGTTGGACACTGTAGCGCTGTCTCTCCCCACATGCTTGCGAAGTGTTGCAGCGATAGCTTTGCTAGTAAGTAAAAGCGAAGACGTAGTGTTAGGACACAACCTGACAATCCATACACCTCATGCAGTATCAGCCTTACTGAACTCCGCCCAAACCAGACATGTCTCATCGGCACGGTTTACAAAGTGGGAATTAGCACTAATGGCCCCTGTAAACATCACCATAAAGAGATGCAGTGCACTAAATCCTGCAACTTATCTGCTGGGTGTGCCTGGACAGGCACAAAGGGTGGAGGATGAGAATGATGGTGAAGGAGGATTTAGTGCAGACACTGATATGCATGATTGTATGGAATATCTGAATCAGACTTTCAATGCAAGACCTGACATTAGTGACAACCCACTGGAAGGCGTAGATTTTACTTTTTACACTGACGGTAGTTGCCACAGACAGACGGACTCGGGAGACCTGTGTACTGGATACGCTGTCGTAGATGACAGAGGTATCATAGAAGCTGAACCCCTGGGCCCACCGCACTCAGCACAGGTTGCTGAGCTGGTCGCCCTAACCAGAGCATGTGAATTGGCCAAGGGTAAGTCAGCCAATATATACACAGATTCTAGGTATGCCTTTGGAGTAGTGCATGATTTCGGGGCCCTATGGCGCCTCAGAAATTTCATGACGGCAGCTGGCACACCTGTAGCGCATGCATCCCACATAAAAAGGCTTCTAACAGCGATACAAGAACCAGACAGAGTGGCTGTTATCAAGTGCAAAGCACACACTTACAACCAAGATCCAATCTCGAACAAAAACAGTGAGAGGATAGATCAAAGGCGATAACAGAGCAAATCAATATAATAATGAATATACGTCACATGTTATGAAGTCCTTCTCTGAATGGTCACTCTTTAAATCGTCTCACAACATCCAGATATTAGACATGAAAAAAAGGGAGACAATGCACATACATGGGTGGTATTGCATAAATACTAATTAAACAGCCCGTAAGTGTCCAGGAATGGAAAGCCTAAAGTGCCGGACCAGATTTGATAGAAGATGAGGATAGTGTCTCGCCACCACTCCACTATATTCGTGAACGTACCGAAACTCACATAAAATTGGTAAGAACAGATGTATAAAGGTATCTTTTAATGCTATATCCCACGTGATATAGGGCAGAAAGGAGGCTATTAGAAATAACGTACCCCACTCACTTATGGAGGGGGATTATTCCCACGTATCAAGGTATCTTTCAAACCAGGATCAGGAATGGCATCCAGGATAATTCAATAGGTTTATTTTTTTATTTTTTTTAAAAAAGTCCATAAAACAACAATCTGATATTTTTTCTGTGTTACTTCCACTTACTAGTTTGTACAAAAACATGCAGGTCAGATGTAGTAGACAAAAAACTGATGTAATCCGGTTTTACACCAGTACTGTCATGCTGCGCACACTTCCAGAGTGGTATCCCATGAAAAGAGCAGAATGTTTAGATAAAAAGGTGATAAAAACTCACTGCCTGATTTCACCGACGTTTCGACCACTTGGGTCTTTTTTACACACCTTGAAAAAGACCCAAGTGGTCGAAACGTCGGTGAAATCAGGCAGTGACAACCTTACCCTGACCGCTGTGGGTAATGAGCTGACCGGCTGGGTCTCATGGTTGAACCCACAAAATTGGTTCTCAGGATGTTATTATGAGTGTAGGAAAGTTTCTCCTTTGTATCCTGGGAGTCGTCATAATTATTGGCTTGAATATTTAGGCGTGTTCAAATTCTAACGCGGCGCAAGCACGGCACAAAACTGATGAGTTTAAGGAGCGGGGGCATTGTTACAGCAGCAGATTTAATTTACGACCCATCCATAGAGACAGAGTTATGATAAGGATTGCAAATTAATTCCATGGCCTGTTTCTTTCACCCGTTTTTTCTTTGTCTCCCCCTCTGCCCAGATACACCCATCCGGAAAAGACATCGACCCTACCCAAGAATGACTATGAAAATGTTATGTTAATGTATTTTAAATATGTGTCTTATCTTCATCTCTACAACCTTCAGTTAATGACACACATAGTCGACAGGTGATATCCACATATACTAGCACTCACATATGTTCTCCCTCCATGTATCATCAACTAAATGTGCACCCCATTTGTTGGAACAGGAAGCCGAAAAGAGCTCGGTAGTGTTTGTTGGCCCACTTACAGACCCTTAATACGGAATAAGAAGGATTTAATGTACACTTCGCAAAACCTCGAAGCTTATCTAGAACATATACGGCACGATGATACATGCCCCTCAGACATGGATTCATACATACATGCTTTTTACTATCCCACTAGGTCATACATTTCCCGCCTACAACTCTCCTTCTACCATCCAATCGTCTGTAGATATTGTATTGATATTTTTCTGTTTAGTGATTAGATAGTGGCAGTTATTGTTGACTGCCAAAGTCGAAAAATATTACAGAACACACAGCACGTATAAAATACACACACATGCCCACTGCGCGTGCACTTGTTTCGCCGTGCGTGCACATATCCGCAATTTGTGTATGGTCGCTCCCGCGGTCCTGCGCGTTGTATGGGTATTTACGGCAGAGTTTGTGAACACATGGAGAGCTATCAAAACATTACATATTTAATCCAAATAGTGCACATTGTACACATAGTCCCCCTGCACCACATCAGAAAGTATCAACAGTTTAAATGATTCCAGAACAAGGGGATTCACCTTTGCATGAGAGGAGGGGACAGACTAAGGTTATAAGGTGGTGTTTGGTATCCAGCTGTAGGGTATTTTAAGGGTAACATTCCGGTTTTGGTTTGCGGAAGATCGCATGTTCCTGCGGATAGTTAGGTACAGAAGCAGAATATAGATATAAACTGTATTTACTGTATATTATGTATGCGGCGGGAATCCAGAGGAGACCACCCACAAGAGCAGTAGAGAAAGACATCGCCCACCTTTTCAAATCAACCTATGACCTCTCCTGTACTGTAAAGGTGCATTCCTGTGTCCAATGGACAAAGGGATTACAGTATCCATTGTAATGCTTTTGAAATTATTGTATAAAAAGCCTGTTGCAGCCTGGCCGGACACAAGACTCTCAACGTTATCAACCTGATAGCGGAGGACCAGACCGGGAGGCACATGCGAATATTCTCACGTATGTACATTGACTGTAGCCATTTACTCTGTTGTATTGTAGTGCATAATTTGTATTGTTAACCCCCTTTCAGAAATATTACTCTGTGGTGTCGGAACCCAGTGATTAACTACAAATCGGTGTTGTGTCCTCTTTTCCTGCTAGGGTTTAAAGTGTATTACATTGACTAACTGTATAAGGTTTAAAAGTGTATTAATTCGGTGTGTACGCGCTGCGTGTACTTTGTACCCCCAGCGCGGCATTTGTACGCAGAGTCCGTACATGGTATGGGACTCATTACGCAAATAGCGTAAAAGGTACGTAGAGTGCATATTAAGTTTAGCGGCCGCAGCGGCTCCATGGTAAAAGTGTGTTTAAAGGTATAGCTTTATGTTTTAAGATATCGACATTATCAATACCTATAGGTAGAAACCAGTAAATAATGAAAAAACAAGCATTAGAGACCTAAAGAAATGTATTTTATATTTCATTCATTCTGGTCACGTGACCTGCAGGGATATAACCTATTATTTGGTTGGTTGAACTCAATTTTGCCTATTGTGTATGGTGATTGGGTTAAGCTGATCACATGTACAGATTTGCTTACTCCTTCCATTATTTAACAAGGGAATCGAGGAGTTGTTGGTGTTCAATGGTTCTACCCGCTCATGTGACTTTCCCATCGCATGATCAGCACTGTGAACATCCACCTGTGACGACGTGCAACCTGGTCAAGTGATCGGGCAGTTGGTCACATGACCGAAGCGCTATGTGGCGAATGCTGGACCCGTCAACGGTGATGGCCATTGTCGCGTGACCCCGGAAGTAGGAGTACATTGCTATGCAACCAATTGTTATACAACAGAAGAATTCTGGGCATCAGTAAAACTCAAGAATAAATATATCACAAAGTTCATCTCTGTTTGTTATAACAATATATTTTTAACATAAATAAAACGAATAATCAAATTGTTGGTGCTAAGTAGCCTATTTGTTTTTTTCCCCTTTTTCTTCTTTCTGCAGCGGGGTACACTAGTATTCCCCAAGGAATAACATTGGGGTGTAGAGTTGGATCTTGATCCGAGGCACCAACAGGCTAAAGCTTTAACTGTTCCCAGGATACACTGCACTGCCTCCTCTATAGCCCCGCCTCCAGGCACTGGAGCTCAGTTTGTAAGTTGGTGCCTGCAGTGCAGGTCACTAACAGGGAGGTCTGCGCTAGGCATCCCATTCCCTAATAAGAGCTTTTTAAGAAAGAAGACTTCAAGGGCCGCAGCACAGGCACTAGATGCTGTGTATGTCATGCTGACATTCTGTGCTGCGGCTCCATCACCTCCCCCAGCGGCGCTGCATACTCCCGTGCCCTTGTTGCCCAGTACTTGCAGCGGAGGTGCTCCGGTCATCAGGCACACATCACCGCTGCTGCTCTCCTGTATTGCGTGGATGCACTTCAGGGAGGAGGTAAGAGGGTCCCCCAGGTGGGACCCGCCGAAATCATGATCCAGTTGCGGTCCCAGGAAATGGACCGCGTCACTTGCGTGGACACAGTGGCCATTCAGGGACCCTACTATATCCAACAGGGCAGGAAGCACAGGTCGGATTTACTGAAATCTGTTTATTATAGGCTCCATAGTACCCGGTGGTGAAGTCCAGCAGAGGGGATAAGGCGCTGACCTGTAGCCCCTCCCCCAGCTCCAGGTGCCATCTACAGCAGGTGTTCCCGCCCAGTAGCTGCATCTCTCCTTCACTCCCTGTCAGTGTTTGGGCACCATTTCACAGAGTTGCGCTGGTCCTGGGACTGCTGGGCACTGTCTCCTCTGTAAAGCCGCCTGTCTCATCAGTGCTGTGCATTTACAAGACACTTAAGTATTCTACATGTCGTTTAGATAGCGTTAGTTAAGAACAAGTGCGCTTCTATTTGAATATTTAGTACAAGTATTCTGTGATATACATCCAGTGGTTACTGTGCATTGTTATATCGTTGAAGTTCAATCAAATATCCTGTATTGTCTCATTAATTGTGCTATGATTCTTGATATTCTAATGCTCGCTTAAACAGTGTCTTCTTTTAGTATAGAGTTAATATGCACAGATTAATATTCTCCCTCAACCCTTGAGCATCATTTGATTAGGTGTTTATGTGGCTAGTAGCAAGGACTTTGTGTAGATAACGAGTGCTCAATGATATTGTATGAGACTTTGTGGCAGAACAAGAAGGACATGTTATGGAATATCTGATGAACCTTCACTTTGGACAACAACACGTTATTATGAACAAGAATGACCTTTATGACAACAAAGCCTATTAGAGAACCTAATTGTTATGTATAGGAGATTCAAGATTCATGGACAAGTCTGCCATCTTATGGATAAAACCACTCTCTTTAATTAGCTAATCTGACCATATTTGGCATTTCCCCTTTTTGTTCATCAACCAATGTATCTCCATGATTTAATCTATATGTACGCCTTGTTTGTAAATAAGCTATGAATAATTGTATAATGTTATGGTATAAATTATGTAAAGTCAGTGTTATAAAGACACAGGCTAATTGATGAATTCTGCTTGGTCCACGCTCCTCTGCGCAGAATATTGGGCATGGTTCCCTCTTTGATAATAAATTCTATATGCTGAATATCATCACAATGGAGAACTCTCAATTATTATTATTATAATTCAGCTTTAACAATCTGTATACATACATATCTTTATGTAGTATTGCTAGTCCAGTGCAGTTTTATTTTTTATATGTAATCATTTCTGTATTGTACCGTGTGTGCCTATAGCTGCTGTGTGGATTCTATTCTGTGTATCACACATATTGCTATCACTATATTCTGTGCCCTGGGTGTCTAAGTGCATCGGGGTCTCATATACCATATAGTGTTTCACATGATATACTGTTTTGTATTTTTCACTGTGTGTTTCAGTCACCTCATACCCCTTAAATCCTCTGTGCTCTGCAATTGCTGTCACATATCTTAGGGAGTTTTTGTCAGGTATTGTGTTTGTCTGGCTATATTGTACTGATACGCCCTAAGGCTACATTCCCAATAATGTCTGCTACACAGGGCGGGAAATCCACAGATGCTCCTGCATCATGCAGTACTGGTGCCACGGATTTACCTGAGGATAAGATTTCTGTTGAGGGTTCAGGTTCTGCACCCCCTAGTCAGCCCACAGCACTGGTGGCTTATCAGGATCCACCTTGGGCTGCATTTTCAAATATGTTGACTACGCTTGTAACACGACTTACGCACCCTGTGGGACCTCCTGTGCCATTACAGCCACATATTGTCCCTGTAATTAATCCACCATGGGTGGATACTCTGTCAACCCAGTTACAGCAATTAAATCAGTCCTTGGTTAAAAAAAAACTAACGCTCGCCCTACTGGGACCAAAGGGTCCCCTAAGCGGGGCATTTCTTCCTCACAATCCACTAATATTTCGGATGATTCTTTCGATTCGGATGGGGAATATACCGATCCATCAGATGCCGATACTGCTGCCTCTGATGAAGATTCTATAACACAGGTTGATGTTCCTGACCTAGTAGAGGCTATCAAGCTGATTCTTCAGATTGATGATGAGATTGACCATCCTGATATGTCTAAGAAACCTGATAAGTTCAAACGTCAGAAGGTTACTAAATTAGTCTTACCACATTCTGACCATTTAATTGACATACGTCAGGAATCCTGGTCTTCTCCAGGAAAGAAATTTTCCCTGTCTAAAAAGATGCTAGCTCATTATCCTATCTCTGTGGAGTTGAGTAACAAGTGGGAAACCCCGCCACCAGTGGACTCACATGTAGCCCGTCTTGTGGTGTCATCTACTCTGCCTGTCATCACTGTCATCCCTTTGAAGGAACCGATGGATAAGCGTGTGGAGGGTTGCTTGAAGTCTATTTACACTGTTACAGGTGCTGTACATATACCCACTATGGCAGCCTCTTGGGCTGCAAAAGACATTGCAGCATGGGTTCAAGCAATTGAGAAAGAGCTACCTCTGAATTTTTTTGACACTGCCAGACAATATTTGTCATATATTACCACAGTCTCCCACTATATTCAGAAGGTGTCGTCTATCCTGGCTCGCCGGATTCGGTGGGTACGGTCCTGGTCGGTGGACCTGGACTCTAGGAAGACCTTGGAGGTGCTCCCTTTTAAAGAAGATATACTGTTTGGAGATGATCTGAACAAGATTGTGACCGAGGAAAGAAAAAGAAACTCTCTGGTTTGGGGGGCACTCTTATGTTGTATGATATATTTAAAAATTTACTTTTATTAGATTTATCAAAAAAAGGGGGGTGATTATATCAAAAGACAAACAGACAGAAAAACACAGACATTACATATAGATTAAAAAAAACATAAATGCTCATATGCAGATAGGTTTGAGCAATGAGATGGTTCTCAGAATGGCAAGCATAGCGAAATGTTATTATATTATGCTAAATATCATGTGGGGTACAGATACCTTATACTAATCAGATTAATACCTTAATTGGTTATATACCCTTGCTATGTAGCAAATAGACAGCAGCACAGATCGCCGGATTTACAAGTCTGGTTATTTGTCAATACTGTATATCACTGTAATCATATGGATATGCAGAGCAGAAAATCACGACTGTATAGAGAAACTCTTTGAGTATCAGCAAAGTAGAAAAATCGGTAATGGTTTGAAAAATACAAATAATAATTCCTCCGTTAAGTATAGGAGGAAATGCTTATTGTATTATGTCTTTTGTTCTCATATCTCATACACCATCCAGTATACCAGTCCCACTCCTTGCAAAAAAAAAGAAAAACTTTTCATTGAATTAATGTCATATGCAAATATTAAGAAAAACAGGTATTCCTTGCAATTTTTACACCATATGTCTGTTTACCAGTGTATAGGTATAAGCATGGAGACACACCTGTCTTTGGTGCCAGCGGAACAGCTGCTGCTCACTGTGTGCTAGGCATTCGTACAGCGAGTGAGCGTGTTCCTTGTGCACCTCAGGGTTAGAAATTTAGGCAAGTATTGCTTCTGCTTTTGTGGTGATATTCTGGGTCACCTTGTTAAATCAGCGCAGGGGTCCCCAAGATTACCAATCACAATGAGAGAGCATAGAATAAGTATGAGGTAATAGTAGAGAGTGGAAAAGCAGAGTGACCCATCCATGAAATGCTGCTTCTCTTCATATGCCTATAGCCTTGATGCAGAGTGAGCGATATACTGTGCTTTCCTACACATACCTATTGCCATGTCGCATCAGCAATATCTTCAGTTTGCTATTGGCAACCTTCATTATCAGTTCCAAGCCTTGCCTTTCGGACTGACCATGGCTCCTCGGATCTTTACAAAGGTTATGGCGGTCATGACGGCCCTTCTCCGCTGTCAGGGTATCAGAATACTGCCGTATCTGGACGACTTGTTGATCCTGGCAAACTCCCAGGAGGTTTTCCTCCATCATATGGAACTGACGCTCCAATTCCTACAAGCCCACGGGTGGCTCATCAACTGGAAGAAATCCTCACTGGTCCCTGCTCAGAGCATGGTGCACCTGGGGGCATTACTGGACACACATAACCAACGTTTGTTCTTGTCTCTAGAGAAGGTCCTGAAACTTCAGGACAGAATCAGATGCTTCCTCTCTCGCCAAAGAGTGTCGATACACTCGGCGATGCAAGTACTATACCTCATGTTGTCGGCTTTCGACATGGTAGAGTAAGCTCAATTTCATTTCCGCCCTCTGCAGAGGTTAATCCTTTCCAAGTGGGATGGCCTGCCTCACCGGATCAGGTCTCAAATTATCTCCTTGACTCCGGAGGTTCGTCTATCACTGAGTTAGTGGCTACAGGTCCAACCCTTCTGGATCTCCAACTGGGTCCTCCTAATGACAGATGCCAGCCTGCGGAATTGGGGCGCGGTGTTGTAGCAACACTCTCTCCAGAGTCGGTGGACCAGGGAGGAATCTCTCCTCCCAATAAACATCCTGGAATTGCGGGCAGTGTTCAATGCGTTGACACTGGCCCTGCCTGTTATGATTCCAGTACTTCTGACCAGAGGAGATCTTATGACAAAGGCCAGAGTACTGAAAGGGAATGCTGGTTACGGGAGCAGGAAAGCCTAGTAACCCCTGGCGCCCTAACTCCGTTGTCTCGCCCGTGTTATCAGAAATCCCCTGCGAGACTATGGTTGCTTGAGCCCATGGCAGCCGCGTTTGAAGGGCGGATTATGTCTGCCCAACTCCGATGCCCCCTCAGGTCTTAATGGGAGACAAAGGGAAATCCGAGACAGGGTGATAACAAGGGGCCCGCTGACTAAACAACCAGGCCAGGGGCTACAAGCTAACTAAACTTAAACCAGAAGTATGTGCGGACAAACCGCCAGGGAAAAGGACAACCAAAATCCACTAATCCGTTACTCCTACCCAGCACCGCTGGATACCAGAGTGGATTTGTGGGAGCGGAATCCTCCGCAAAAGCTCCGAGACTAAATATAACAAATAATAAATAGTAAGCGGTCAAGCCGCAACACACGGCTACGCCGCGACTCACGAACACCACAGGATGTTAAAGGTGCTCGGTCAGGACTCCAGGAACAGATGACAACTTCCGAGTACTGGACCACTGAGGACAGGAACGACCGGATAGAGCAGGACTGGAAACACTCTCTGCAACAGATACAGCAAACAGGAGGCTATTACCGGCGTCTGTGAGAAGTCCTGAGAGTGCCTTTAAATGGAAGCCCTCCAATCAGGTGCCAGACAGGGCTAATTACAAACATGCCGTGCAGCTGCCATACTGCACGGCCAGGAAACAAGTGTGGTAATTAACTTTGGACCCAGCAACGGGGAACGCGGTCCGACAGTGGCGTCCCCGTTGCTAGGGTCTGTGCGGCTCCGTGCGCCCGGTGTCTAGCGTTGCCAGGGAGCCGGCGGCTGTCCGCGTACGGCGTCCCTGGTTGCTAGGCGCCGGGCCGCACTGACGAGCGGACCCTCGGCGCCTAACAGTACCCCCCCCTTGAGGAGGGGTCAAGGAACCCCTAAAGCCAGGTTTCCGAGGAAATTCTCGAAAAAATGCCCTCTTGAGCCTCGGGGCATGGAGATCCTTATCCAGGACCCAAGACCTTTCTTCTGGACCATAACCTCTCCAGTGTACCAGAAAATAAAGCCGACCCCGGGACAACTTGGAATCAAGAACCTTCTCCACCAAGAACTCCTGATGACCCTGTACATCTACTGGTGATTTCCCCTGAGAGATCTTTCGAGGAAATCTACTGGAAGAAACGTATGGTTTCAACAAGGAGCAATGGAACGTATTTCCGATCCGGAGAGCTCTTGGTAAACGTAACCGGAAAGCAACTGGATTGATTTTTTTAATAATATGAAATGGTCCAATAAATTTGGGACCCAATCTGGCTGAGGTTTGTCGAATTTTAATGTTGCGAGTCGACAACCATACCCTATCTCCTACCTTAAAAGTGCAAGGCCGCCGGAGCCTGTCAGAAAATCTTTTCTCCCGAAATGCCGCTTTTCTGAGAGCAAGGTGCACTTTTCTCCAAATGAGTCTGAGATGAGAGGTTAAGGTTATCGAGGAGACAGAGGAATGTTGAAAAAAGGAATTAGCTCTGGGGTGAAAACCAAAAACTGTAAAGAATGGAGACACATTGGTGGAGGAATGACAGGAATTGTTGTAAGCAAACTCCGCCAAAGGAAGAAACTCAGACCAATCATTTTGGAGTTTGGCTGAGTACAAACGCAAATACTGTTTTAATGATTGATTAACTCGCTCAGTCTGCCCGTTGGATTGGGGATGGTAGCCAGACGTCAAAGACAATTTCATCTTTAATGAGGCACAAAAAGACTTCCAAAATTGTGCAATGAATTGTGGACCCCGATCAGAAACAATATCAGTAGGTAACCCATGGAGTCTGAAAACATGACGGAGGAACAAAACTGCCAATCCCTGGGCAGATGGCAGTCGGGGAAGAGCAATGAAATGGGCCATCTTGCTAAAACGGTCCACTACTACCCATATGACTCGGCATCCGGCTGACAGGGTGAGGTCTACCACAAAATCCATGGAAATATGAGACCATGGCCTGAGAGGAACATTCAAGGGCATAAGTTGCCCGATAGGCAAGGAACGGGGAACTTTATGCTGTGCACAGACCTGACAAGAAAAAACAAACTCCTTAATGTCTTTAGAAAGACCAGGCCACCATACTGAGCGGGAGACTAATTCCAAAGTCTTAGAGATCCCCGGATGCCCGGCAACTTTGCTATCATGAAACTCAGTCAAAACAGTTGCTCTCAAAAACTCAGGGACAAAAAGACGACCAGCAGGAGTATTTCCAGGAGCTTGATGTTGAAGCTGCTTTAACTGGGTAAATAAATCTTGTGTGAGGCCTGCCCGAATGACTGAAGACGGAAGTATGGGAGTAACAGGACTGTTATCATGAACTGGAAGAAAACTGCGTGATAGGGCATCCGCCTTGGTATTCTTGGAACCTGGCCTGAAGGTGATAATGAACTTGAAACGAGTAAAAAATAAAGCCCAACGAGCCTGCCGGGCATTCAGCCGTTTAGCTGATTCGATGTACTGAAGATTTTTGTGATCAGTCAAAACTGAAATGGTATGTGTTGCTCCCTCAAGCCAATGCCTCCACTCCTCGAAAGCCCATTTAATAGCCAGTAATTCCCGGTTACCAACATCGTAGTTGGATTCAGCAGATGAGAATTTCCTGGACATAAAGGCACAAGGATGTAATTCTGGAGAGTCCGGATCCTTCTGAGACAGGATAGCCCCTACTCCAACCTTCGAGGCATCAACCTCAACAATGAAAGGCAATTCTGGGTTGGGATGTCTGAGGACTGGGGCTGAGACGAAGGCTTGTTTCAAGGCCTGAAAAGATAACTCAGCTTCACGAGACCAACTGGTTGGATCCGCTCCCTTCTTAGTAAGTGCCACAATGGGAGCAACCAGGTCGGAAAAAGAATGAATAAATCTTCTATAATAATTAGCAAACCCTAAAAAGCGCTGAATTGCTTTTAAGTTGGTGGGTTGCGCCCAACTAAGGATGGCTTGGAGCTTCTTTGGTTCCATACAGAATCCCCGAGGGGAAATAATGTACCCCAAAAAGGATACCTCCGTGACATGAAATTCACACTTCTCCAGCTTGGCATATAGGTGATTTTCACGTAATTTTTGAAGAACCTGACGCACCTGGGTAACATGTTGTTCAATAGAGTCAGAATAGATCAAGATATCGTCTAAGTAAACGACCACGAATCTTCCAAGAAAATCACGGAGCACGTCGTTAATGAGATCCTGGAAAACTGCAGGAGCGTTAGACAGGCCGAATGGCATAACCAGATACTCGTAGTGACCCGACTGAGTACTGAATGCCGTTTTCCACTCATCTCCTGACTTGATTCGGATGAGGTTATATGCTCCTCTCAGGTCAATCTTAGAAAAAATCACAGCCGAACGTAGCTGATCAAAGAGGACAGAAATCAGCGGCAAAGGGTAAGTATTTTTTACTGAGATCTTATTCAAGGCTCTAAAGTCAATGCAAGGTCTGAGTGATCCATCTTTCTTCTCCACAAAGAAGAAGCCTGCACTTAACGGGGATTTAGATGGCCTGATAAATCCTTTCCCTAGGCTCTCTTTAACATACTCATTCATGGCCACAGTTTCTGGTCCGGACAATGCATATAACCTTCCCTTTGGCAATGTGGCACCAGGAATTAGCTCAATAGCACAATCATAAGGCCGATGGGGAGGCAGAATGTCTGCATTGCCCTTGGAAAATACATCAACAAAATCCTGGTATTCCACAGGAATGGGTTCGGGAATGGCAGCAGCTATTCTGATGGGAAACGTAATACATTCCTTATTACAGATGGTACCCCATTGTGAGATCTCCCCCGACTGCCAATCAATGATGGGATTATGAAAGGCCAGCCAAGGGTGACCCAGAACCACTGGAACTGCAGGGCAATGGGTAAGGAAAAATTCAATCTTTTCGGAATGAAGAGCTCCTACCGAAAGTAGAACAGGGGGTGTACAGAGGGAAATAACCCTATTGGACAAGGGACTCCCATCTAAACCATGCATGGTGATACGCCTACCCAAGGTTAACTGAGGAATACCTAAGGCCTTGGCCCACGTTAAGTCCATAAAGTTCCCTGCAGCTCCACTGTCAACAAAAGCCGACACCGAAGAACAGAGGCTGCCAAAGGAAACTTTAGCTGGGACTAACAGGGAATTATTCGAGGAGATAAGCTGCAGACCAAAGTGAACCCCCTCACAATTCACTTGGTCGAGGCGTTTCCCGACTTGTTCGGACAATTACGGGCAAAATGTCCCTTACCCCCACAGTACAAACAAAGACCAGAATTTTGCCTTCTGGTTCTTTCTTCAGGAGACAGCTTGGAGAGACCCATCTGCATGGGCTCCTCTAAGTCCACAGGAATGGAAAAAACACAAGGAGAAGACCCGACAGGTGCTCCTTTTTCAGCCCTCCGCTCTCTGAGACGACGATCAATCTTAATAGAAAGCTCCATGAGTTTATCGAGAGTCTCAGGAGCGGGATACTGAAGGAGACTGTCTTTTATAGACTCAGATAAGCCGAGGCGAAACTGACTGCGCAGGGCGGGGTCATTCCAGCCACAGTCGTTCGACCAACGGCGAAACTCCGTACAATAAATCTCTGCGGGATTCCTACCCTGTCTGAGAGCACGCAACTGACTCTCGGCGGATGCCTCTCTATCAGGGTCATCATACAAAAGCCCTAAAGACCCCAGAAAGGCGTCTACAGACAATAATGCCGGATCCTCTGTTCTTAAACCAAAAGCCCAGGTCTGGGGATCCCCCTGAAGTAAAGAAATAATAATTCCGACCCGCTGAGATTCCGTACCTGAGGAGATTGGTCTTAAGCGAAAATAAAGTTTACAAGACTCTTTAAAATTAAAAAACTGCTTCCTATCACCAGAAAAACGGTCAGGCAAATGCATTTTCGGTTCAGGGACGACCCTCGGGGAAGTCCGTAAAAGATCTTCCTGCGACTTCACCCGAAGGGAAAGATCCTGAACCATCTGAGTAAGTTCTTGAATCTGGCTAACTAGAAGCTGGCCAGGATTTGGCCCTAAACCAGTGGGATTCATGAGGCCGACAAATCTTCCAAACTGAAATAAGGGAAAAAATCAAACCTTGTTTAATTTTAAGTTTTGGTTTGGCCGGTAATAATGTTATGATTCCAGTACTTCTGACCAGAGGAGATCTTATGACAAAGGCCAGAGTACTGGAAGGGAATGCTGGTTATGGGAGCAGGAAAGCCTAGTAACCCCTGGCGCCCTAACTCCGTTGTCTCGCCCGTGTTATCAGAAATCCCCTGCGAGACTATGGTTGCTTGAGCCCATGGCAGCCGCGTTTGAAGGGCGGATTATGTCTGCCCAACTCCGATGCCCCCTCAGGTCTTAATGGGAGACAAAGGGAAATCCGAGACAGGGTGATAACAAGGGGCCCTCTGACTAAACAACCAGGCCAGGGGCTACAAGCTAACTAAACTTAAACCAGAAGTATGTGCGGACAAACCGCCAGGGAAAAGGACAACCAAAATCCACTAATCCGTTACTCCTACCCAGCACCGCTGGATACCAGAGTGGATTTGTGGGAGCGGAATCCTCCGCAAAAGCTCCGAGACTCAATATAACAAATAATAAATAGTAAGCGGTCAAGCCGCAACACACGGCTACGCCGCGACTCACGAACACCACAGGATGTTAAAGGTGCTCGGTCAGGACTCCAGGAACAGATGACAACTTCCGAGTACTGGACCACTGAGGACAGGAACGACCGGATAGAGCAGGACTGGAAACACTCTCTGCAACAGATACAGCAAACAGGAAGCTATTACCGGCGTCTGTGAGAAGTCCTGAGAGTGCCTTTAAATGGAAGCCCTCCAATCAGGTGCCAGACAGGGCTAATTACAAACATGCCGTGCAGCTGCCATACTGCACGGCCAGGAAACAAGTGTGGTAATTAACTTTGGACCCAGCAACGGGGAACGCGGTCCGACAGTGGCGTCCCCGTTGCTAGGGTCTGTGCGGCTCCGTGCGCCCGGCGTCTAGCGTTGCCAGGGAGCCGGCGGCTGTCCGCGTACGGCGTCCCTGGTTGCTAGGCGCCGGGCCGCACTGACGAGCGGACCCTCGGCGCCTAACACTGCCTTTCATACAGAACAGGCCTGTTCAAGTACAATCAGACAACGCCACCACGGTGGCGAACATAAATCATCAAGGCGGCACTCGAAGCCGCATGGCAATGAAGGAAGTGTCAAAAAATCTTCGATGGGCAGAACGCCATCTGCCAGCAATATCGGCAGTGTTCATTCCGAGGGTCCTCAACTGGGAAGTGGACTTCCTCAGTCATCAGGACGTACACGCTGGGGAGTGGAGTCTTTATCCGGAGGTCTTCCAACTCATTGTGGACAAGTGTGGTCTACCAGATGTATACCTGATGGCGTCTCAACACAATCACAAGGTTCTGGTCTTTGGAGCAAGGACAAGGGATCCTCAAGCAGCATTCGTTGATGCACTGGCAATTCCATGGAACTTTTGGCTGCCATATGTGTTCCCTCCAGTGTCACTCCTGCCCAGGGTACTACGGAAGTTCAAGCAAGAAGGAGGAATACTGCTTCTAGTCGCTCCAGTGTGGCCCAGACAGCATTGGTTTTCAGACCTGCAGGGTTTCTCGATCAAGCGTCCTCTTCTACTTCCTCAATGCCCAGACCTCCTCGTTCAGGGCCCTTGTGTATACCAGGACCTGTCAAGACTGGCTTTGACGGCGTGGCTCTTGAACTCCTGAGGGCCAAAGGATTTTCTGAGGCAGTTATTCAAACTATGTTGAAGGCACGCAAATCGACTTCTGCACGGATTTATTATAGGGTCTGGAATTCTTTCTTCACCTGGTGTGCTGCTAAGAATTACGATGCATACAAGTTTATAACTTCCAGACTTATGGCTTTTTTGCAACAAGCCCTGGATTTAGGACTTCACCTGGCCTCCCTCAAGGATCACATTTCTGCCTTGTCGGTGTGGTTTCAGTGAAAAATTGTATCTATTCCTGACGTTCATACATTCACTCAGGGCATACTACGGATTCTGCCTCCCTATGTCCCTCCATGGGATCTGTCTGTTGTTCTTAATGCCCTTCAAGAGTCTCCGTTTGAACCTCTTGAGTCTGTGGACCTTAAATGCCATATGCTTAAGGTCATTTTCTGTTGGCTATTGCCTCTGCTAGGATGGTGTCGGACTTAGGCGCTTTGTCCTATCGTCCACCCTTTCTGATTTTTCACCATGACCGGGCAGTTCTTCGAACTCGCCCAAGTTATTTCCCTAAGGTGGTATCATCTTTTCACCTTAAACAGGAGATTGTGGTTCCGGCCTTCATCTCTTCTGGTTTGTCCTCCAAAGGAAGATCTTTGGATGTGGTACAGGCTCTCCTTGTTTATGTGGAAAGGACTGCCTCTATCAGGAGGTCAGATTCCCTTTTTGTACTTTTTGGTTATTCATAAACGTGGCTGGCCTGCGAATAAGCAGACATTGGCCAGATGGATTAGAATGGTGATTGAACAAGCCTATGCGCAGGCTGGGCTCCCAGCTCCTGCTGCTATCAAAGCCCATTCTACTCGGTCTGTTGGACCTTCTTGGGCGGCACGCTGTGGCGCGTCTGCAGAACAATTGTGGCCCTCAGTGAACATGTTCATTAGATTCTATGCCTTTGATACTTGTATGGCATTAGCCACTAGTCCCTTCTCCTGTTGTGAGAATGTGGGTCTATGGGGGTCATTCTGAGTTGATCGTAGCCATGCAAAATCTTCTTTTTTTCACATAGAGGTTACTGCATACAAGATGGTACATCAAGTGTGCAGCTTAATAGATAATAACTATAGTGCATCATAAATATTACATTAGTATAGAACCACTATTGGATATATCTACATACTGTAGATTTAAACATGGGCAGCTAATATCATCCTAGGCTATATTCCAATAATACAACCAAAAAACATTTATGGGTGAATCTATATAACAAGATGGCAAAAAGGATCCTGGACATATGTAACCAATGGACCAGGGTGACATATAGATGGAGTCCTACAGTATATGTTGTTCCCTTGTCAGATTCAAATGCAGAAATTAGTATAGATGGAACACTAATAAAGGGTATTCAGATCATAAAACTGTGTTTAAATCCATTGATTCGTTCAACCCATAACGGTGTAGTGTGTTTAGCTGGAAAATCCAGTAAATCTCCTGTTTGCATAATCTACTGAATCTATCTCCTCCCCATGTTTTTGCAGGGATATGTTCCAATCCTGTTAGACGTAAAGAAGTGGCGAGAAACACTATGGTTTTGGACCTTATTTATTATATTTCTGCGTTGTTCCATTGGTTTTACTTTTAAATTTTGTGTGGTTCTACCCACATACTTAGCATCGCATCCACACTTTAATAGGTAGACAACCCACTTGGTATCACAATTCATAAAGCTTTTAAGGGTATACACTGTACCTTCTGTTGATGTCTTTACAGTTTTAGTTTTATTTACTACATGTGAACAAGTGGTACATCTTGTCTTTCCACATTTAAAGAAACCTACTGGTCAGCGGGGCAACTAGGAACCCTGTGCAGAAATGTTGCATCTTATGTTTGAGGTTTTATCTCTCCTTAGGGCGCTTGGAGCTAAAATAGTTTTTAATGACCTATTTTTCTTGAATATAACCCAAGGAGTCATGGGAAGAAGATTTTTCAAAATTGGATAATTCATACGGGTGTTATTTTGTTTAACAATGCTCTTAATCTCTCCTGAGAGACTGTTGTATTTGGAGATAAAAGACAAATCTCCTGTTTTTAGATTTTTATTTTTACTGTTTGTTTTTTCTGTTTTATTTATAAATAAGCTCTTGCTGTCTGTAGAGAGCCTCCTTATAAGCCTGATCGAGAATATGGTCAAGATAACCTCACGATTTTAAGGCATTAACCATATGAGTAGCCTGCTCTTTAAAGGACTCTTTATTCAAGCAGTTTCGAATTAAACAAAGTAATTGCCCTCTTGGGATATTGGAGGTCCTTCCGAGATGATCATAGCTGTGCTAAATTTACCACAGCTACGATCATTCACACTGACATGCGGGGGGATGCCCAGCACAGGGCTATCCCGCCCCGCATGCCAGTGCCGCCCCCCCCCCCACCCCCCCCAGAAGTGCAAAGGCATCGCACAGCGGCGATGCCTTTGCACTTCAAGAGTAGCTCCCGACCAGCGCAGCTTTAGCTTGCTGGCCGGGAGCTAATCATCGCTCCCCGGCCCGCAGCAGCTGCATGTGACGTCACACAGCCGCTGCGGCCCGCCCCCCATTCGGTCCACCCACGCCTGCGTTGGCCGGACCGCGCCCACAAAACGGCGGCCAAATGCCACCGTTCTGCCCCCCCCCTGCCCAGCGACCTCCTCTGCCTGTCAGGCATGTGCCTTCGGCCATCAGGCATGCGCCAGCACCGCAGTTCTGACCCGATCGTACCGCTGCGATAAACTGCAGCGTGCGATCGGGTCAGAATGACCCCCATTATCTTTCCAAGGACTATAATGTGCGCTTTTGAAGTGTAAGTAGGCATTGCTGCCCACCTCCTTTGTGTAATTAGAAGTTTGTATTAATTAGTTACGTTTGTATTGTTAATAAATAAATAAATAATAAACTATCCTGCCTTCAATGATAGATAAACCAGATGTCTCTGACCTTATCAAATGTCAAGAATACAACAATCCATGTGGAGTTCATTCAATTTAAAGCCAACCTAAGGATTGCACAAGCTACAGCATTCAATGGTTTACTGGGGTCATTCACATATAGAAAGAACACACAAAACCTACAGTACTCAGAAAGGAGACTACATGTGCTGCTCGAGGCACGTCAACTACTCCTGTCCATAAATGATGAAATATGTACATACACTTAGAATACTTGCAGTGTAATGGGGGCAACAAGTGCAGTAGCCTTTTTTCTAGACACAGTAAGAACACCTGGAGACCCTGATTGCTCATGGTAAGGACGCCTCAGGGAAGTTACTGCTTTTAAACAATTTTACATTTGCTGGTATGGGAGCTTATCTAGAGCTGCACAGAAGTCACCAGGAGTTACACATGCATTGTTTACTGAGCCGTCTTAATAGCATTGTAGGCCTGGGCAATGCAATGCACTGGGGCCCCTATCTACTCATTCACAGGAATAAAGAAAAAATAATAATAACTTCCCCCTCCTGCGGTCCCATGACGTCTCTACACGTTTCCATACAGTGAATGGCTGTCAGCACTCTGATTGGTGGATGGCTGGAGCTATCCACCAATCAGCATGCTGACAGCCATTCACTATCTGGCTGCAGGCTGGAAGGCAGCTAGATCATGTGGCCTGACCGCCCTGATTGTGTGTAATACACATTCAGAATGTCCAGCCAGCACTCCTGACCTGCCTCCCAGGAAGCTCTGGAGGCACCATCCCGCCTCTGCTCAAAGGTCCTTAGAATAATGGGACCCTGGGCAGCTGCAGAAGTGTGCCTACAGTATAAGTTATCATGGCCCTGATTGAGTGCATGAAGCTAAATACAGATACTGTATACCGGTTGTCCAGCATACTAATGGGCCCTACCCACTTGCTGATGTGTATGAGCGATATGAACGTTCTCGTTTAGTAATGAACGATAAATCGTTCATATCGCTCAGTGTGTATGCACCAACGGTGAACGATGCGTGTCCCCGCAGTCGTTCATCGTTGGTTTTCCCTTTTGTAGCATAGCAAGCCAATTTGGACGATGGTCGCTAATCGTTGAAAACTAACTTCATCCAAATCAGAAACATCGCCAAGTGTGTAGGTCCCATAAATTGTACGCATCTGGCCATAGCGATCATTTGTATTTGCTTGATTTTTTTAGCCCTCTGACCTATCAACACACACTTGCACCAGCTCTGTCCCAGGGACAAGGGATGCCTCTGAAATCTATAGGATCCGTGTGTGTGCTCATTTCTGCAAAGCCTACAGTTCCAGTTACACACCCTCAGCACACCCTCACTAAACTATGCCTATGTGCGAGTGCACCATTTCCACCCACTCATCCATTCAGCAGCAAGTGGAGATTAATCTTATTATCACCCATAGATGCATACACTCTGCTGCAGTGTATGCATAATGCTAAAAATCCCAAACTCTACCGACAACCCTGCATTAGCCCCATAATCTCAACTGCACTGTTTTTCCCCCCATTACCCGTGCCAAAAGAAAAAATCCATATGAAGTTTCATTTTACTGTACAAAATGACAACTCAAGAATTCGAGGGACAAATTAGGCCCAAGAATAAATAAGCGTCCTGGGTTTTTTAAAAGAAGGAGCCTGGGGCAGGGATTAAGGGAAAGGGGGGAGGGGGGGGGGGGGATAGAGCAAGTAGCACAGTAGGGGCCTATAGGAGAAAGGGGAGGAGAGTTACCTGGGAGGTACAAAAGACCAGGAAGGCCAGGCAGGCTCCCTCTTTCATTGCTGATTAAGGATCCAAGAAGGCACCCACCATCACAGCTCCTGGAATCAAAGGAAGGCATAAGTACAATTTATATTACTAACCCCCCCTGCGCTCCCCCTCTCCCAAACTGCAGGTATATACACACACTGCAGTCCCCATTCAAGCATCCATACACAGTTAGCCCAAGTTCATTTAAGACCCATCGCTGCACAAACAGCATGCCCAGGCCTAAGAGGAATGCAGCCCCCCCCCAGCGTCTCATACAAGCAGACGCACCGAAGTCCGCGGCAGCGGGCGGTACTGCACGCGGCCACGCGGCGAGACCTCCACCCGCTTCCCCCCTCCATACCTGGCTGGCGCGCGGCGGCCTCGAGGCAGGCTCCGGCGAGCCAACGCACAGCCCGGCGCGGGATGTGATACAGCACATCCCGTCGCTCGGCACGCAAGCCCCTCCCCTTCCGGCGCCGAGCGAACGCGTCACGCTCGGCGCCGCTCTGCAGCAGCGGCAGCCTGAAACCCCGGCTTCGGCGGTGCAGGTCCCACCGCCGGAGCACACACAGAATCCCCCCCCCGCAGCCCTAGGCACCGGCACGGACCCACAAATGAGGGGGCGCACAAACAATAGGCGGCAGCAGCAGATTGCGGCTCCGGAGGGACATGCCCCACCGCCGGAGCCCGCACGTACACCCCCCGCATCCCTGGACATGTTTAGCACGTACCCATACACGTTGGGACGTGCAAACCAGGGGCAGGCACCACCGCCGGAGCCCACATGTAACCCCCCCGCATCCCAAGGCATTAACAGCATGCACCCGCACATGATGGGGCATGCGCAGCAGCCGCATAGCACGCCTCCGGCGGGACAGGCCCCACCGCCGGAGCCATGGCATACACCCCCAGCGGCGCTGCACATGAGCAACCCGTACCCACCAATATTGGTGCGGAGCTCCCTCACACCGCACGCACTGCCAGAACAAGCGGCGTGCAGCCAGCCGCAATACGCACCGGTGCAGCAGATGGGGTGGGGGCAACAGCACACATCGCTCCCCCCCCCCTGGTGGCAGGCAGGGCTGCACCCTCCCCCGGCCCATTACCCGCAATGGGCGAGCTGCTGGCCCACCAGCGCCCAAACCCCATGGTACCCACCCCCGTCGCAGCCCGCAGCAGCAAGCCATTACACACACCCGGGAGGAGCCCTCCACAGGGCAAACCCCCTCCAGTCATGCGGGCTGCCCCTCACCTTAGACAGCGGCCCGCAACAGCATCCGGGTCAGGCAATGGGGACAGGGAGCAGCGGAAGTTTGGGGTCAGGAGACCGCGGACAGAGCAGTAGGGCGCAGGCCCTCCAGCCGCTAGAAGGGCAGCAGCGGCACCCAGTGGAGCAGCCTCGGCCGCAACCAGCAGATACGTTACACATATCCTCTGTGAGGTTACAGGTTCCAGCCTCCATAGAAGATAGACAGCCGGCACCAAGGCCACCATCAGATCAAGTCCCGGCGGGCGCGCTGCGCGACGAGGGACAGAGCGGAGCGGCAGAGATGGTCAATCGGACACCCGAGGCTTCAGGAACAGGTGAGCGAAAGTCTTCTTCTAGCAGTAGCGAATCATACACTGACTCGAGCGACTCATCTAGCTCCGCCGAAAGGCGGCGACAGTTCAGAAAATATTTTAAACGCAAAAGGAGTAGCAAGAAGCGCAGCAGGGAGGCGGGGAAGAAGGGGGACGCAGGGCCAGATTCGCAGGAGAGTATGGTGCACTGCGCTAATACAGCAATATTGAGGGGGGTTAGGCCAAAGGTAAAGGATGGTATACGTAAGGGAAAGTTCGTGGACGTCTTCGCAATGACGGAGGAAGCGAAGCGCGGTCTAAAGGCGGCTAAGGCAGCGGGCGCAAGGGAAGAGGAGGCGCGAAGAGATTACGCGCATTGGACGGAGGGTATGTATGTTTTCGCAGCATGCTACATTGAAACAAGGCCGGCCGAGGCCTTGAACATCCTCCGTTACATGCACATGATACATACCATGTACATGACGGCCAGAACAGGGGTTTGGAGGCAATATGACGAAAAATTTAGAGAAAAGCAAGAAGGGTTGAAGGTCATTAGCTTTGGGGTAAAAGACGTAGAGGTTTGGCTGGAAGTCACAAATCAGGCGACGCAACCGACAGAGCGCAGGCAGCCCTTTCTGCCAAAAGCAGGCGGTAGCGCCGCAACAAAAGGGAAATGCTACGCGTTTAATTCCCACACATGCAGCAGGGGAGCGGGTTGCCGTTACAAGCACACATGCATGCGCTGCAACGCAAATCATTCAGCCAAAGACTGCAGTCGCGCCCAAGGTAAAGGGGGGGATAAGCAAGGCGCCCTCCCCAATAAATACTGAACCGCTACAGCGTTGGCTAGGCCGCTACCCGCTAAGAGGGGAGGCGGCCTTTTTGGAAAAGGGGTTCAGGGAGGGTTTCAAGTTACCACTAGAGAGGCCAGTGTCAGCAGTAGCAAAGAGGAATTTAAAGTCAGCAAGAGATTTCCCGGAGGTGGTCAGGGCCAAAATAGACGGGGAAATACAGTTGGGGCGCATGGCTGGACCATTCCCCTCGCCGCCCCTAGAAGGGCTGTGCGTGTCACCGCTAGGGGTCGTCCCTAAGAAAGAGGCAGGAAAGTTCCGGTTGATACAGCACCTATCTTTTCCAGAGGGCGAATCAATAAACGATGCCCTAGACCCCCAGGCGTGTAGCGTATCATACCAATCGTTCGAGCAGGCGCTAGCCATGGTGCAGGGTTGCGGCGAAGGGGCGTTGCTGGCAAAAGTTGATATCGAGTCCGCGTTTCGCCTGCTACCACTCCACCCAAATTCCTTCAGGTACATGGGTTTTAAGCTAGGCGAACAATACTACATAGACAAATGCCTACCAATGGGTTGCTCTATCTCATGCGCTTTCTTCGAGAGGTTCAGCTCATTCCTAGAATGGTGCGTGAAGGCAGGGACAGGCGCGAGCGGGGTAACGCATTACTTAGACGACTTCCTGCTAATGGGCCCTAAGGGCAGCAAGGAGTGCAAGGAGCTGTTATTCTCGACGCAGGCGCTGTTCAGGCAGCTAGGGGTCCCGATAGCAGCAGAGAAGACGGAAGGGCCCACACCAAGGCTAACATTTCTAGGCATAGAGATTGACACGGAGCTTGGCCTGTGCAGACTGCCGGTTGAGAAGATAGAAAAACTGAGGGGCAGGCTGCAGGAATGCGCAGGGGCGGAAAAAGTCACGCTAAAACAGATGCAGTCGTTGTTAGGATTGTTGAATTTTGCATGCAGGGTCATTCCCATGGGCAAAGTGTTTTGTCGCAGGTTAGAGAGGGCGACCTGCGGGGTCAGGAAGGCGCGTTATAAGATACGCATATCAAGCGAGCTGAGGCAGGACATGCGGGTATGGTTGGAATTCCTAAAGGAGTTCAATGGGGTCCGAGTATGGCTGCCCGAGCCGGTGCACAGCACAGGGCTACAATTGTACACCGACGCCTCTGGGGCAGTTGGCTTTGGGGCTTACTTGGCAGGGGAATGGTGCGCGCAGCCTTGGCCGGAGGCATGGCGAGAGGCCGGGTGGACAAAAAATATGTTGCTGCTGGAGCTCTTCCCCATAGTAGTGGCGGTGGAGTTATGGGCAGACAGGTTGGCGAACAAAAGCATAGTATTCTGGTGCGATAACTTAGGGGTGGTACAGGCGATAAGCAACCAGAAAGCGGAATCGCCACAAGCGCTCAGGCTACTGAGGCACCTAGTGCTGCGCTGCTTGCAAAAGAACATAGACTTCATAGCGCGCCACGTCCCGGGGGTGGAAAATGAGATTGCGGATGCACTTTCCAGGTTCCAGTGGGATAGATTCAGGGCGCTCGCACCACAAGCCAGGTCGGAAGGTTTACACTGTCCTGATTATATCTGGCAGATTATCAAGCCGGGCTAGCAAGGCTAGCAAGAAAGGCAGTGGCACCGCGGACGCTGAGGACGTACGAGTCGGCTTTCAGCGAATGGCAGGCGTTCAGGATAGGAAAAGGAGAGGCGGGTAAGAACGCTCGCGAGGAACTGTTGGAGTACGTGTGGCAGGGGTATAGCCAGGGGAGATCTAAGGCAGCAATGACCGCAACACTCGCAGGGATAGCGTACGTCGCAAAGCTTAGAGGGGAGGAGGACCCAACAAAGTCATTTTTGTTATCAAAAGCGCTAAAAGGGTGGGCAAGGGAGCAGGCAACGCCAGGCGACGCGCGCAGGCCCATAGGGCGCCCCATGCTTAAGAACTTAATAGAAGTAGTCAGTCGCATTGCAGCGGATGAGTACGAAACAGGGCTTTTCCACCTGGCTTTTTCCCTCGCATTCTTAGGAGCTTTCAGGGTAGGGGAGCTGGTAGCGAGCTCCAAGAGCTCAAAAGATTCGGGCCTAATGGCAGGCAACGTAGCGGTGGAAAAAGATAGGGTGCTCTGCAAAATACACAAGTCAAAAACAGATCAGTTAGGCCGGGGGCGCTGGGTAACGATAGGAAGGCAGGAAGAGCAAAGCACATGCGCAGTAACACTAGCAAGCGATTTCGAGCGGAGACGCCCGCAAGGGCCCTGGCCGCAGTGGCTAGTGCACGATAGCGGTTCACCCCTGACTAGATTCCAGTTCCAAAGCGTATTCAAGAAGGGCCTGAGGGCATTGCAGCTGCCCGTGGGGCAATACGGTACCCATTCCTTTAGGATAGGGGCGGCAACCTGCGCGGAGGCGGAGGGGCTGCCGGCAAGCGAGATCAAAAAGCTAGGCAGGTGGAAGTCGGGAGCGTACAAGGTATACTTACGCACGGAAAAGCACGACTAGAAAGCAGCGCGGCGTCTTTCGCGAAACCCAAGGCCTTAAGCTGCCCGCCATTAAAATGGGGGATTGAAGGACTTTTTCCAATTTTGCCCTCAAACAAAATGAGGTTTTGTGGTTTTCGCCTTCATTTGGGTCGCGTGAAAGTTCGCAAGCAAAGGCCGCATACAACAGGGGGTAACGTACATGTGTAATTCTGCTTTTCAGGAGGGAAAAAGAAGGACGGGAGAGTATGGATGGTCGGCCACTCGTATATTTACTGGGCCAGCAGACACAAATCAGCCGGGGATTTAGCACAAAAATGGGGGGCAGAAGTGGAATGGATAGGCATCAGGGGTTTGAGGTGGAAAGGGCTACGGGACACGTTGCTAAGGAATGAGAGGGCACACGGGATGCCAGGGAGGGTCGTAATACACCTAGGGGGCAACGATCTGGGAAAAAGCAAGGGGAGCGAGCTGATTGCGGCAATACAAGCTGACATTCAATGGCTGAAGGGAAGGTGGCCCAATACAGGGATCACTTGGTCCGATATAGTCCCAAGGGCGCAGGGGGGCCCGGGGTTAGAAAGGGTCAGAAGGAAGGTGAACAAAGCGGTAGCCCGCCTATTAACGGAAGAAGGCGATACAATCGCCAGGCATCCGTTGTTGAGGTTCGGAGAGGAGGGGCTGTTCAGGCAAGACGGAGTACACCTGACAGAGGAAGGTTTAGCTATATTCTTGGGCGACATAGCAGAAAGCGTCAGTGGAAGGCATGAGGTAGCAGGGGGTGGCGGGCCTGGGTTCTAGGAACCAGGCTATGGCGGCAAGCAGTGCTCCTCGGCGGTCTGTAGTAGCGCAACGTCGGTTGGCCGGCACTTCCCCAGATACTTGGCGAATTTGTCGTGGCCTCAAGGGCCGACACGGTCGTCATCTTAAGGGTGGACCGGTGCTATGCCAATGAGGGGAAGTGGTACCGCTCAGCTAACTTGCGCAAGGGCGGGACTTAGGTTCCGCCCCGTTGTTTAATCTAGGAGAAATTAATATGGAGGCTGTAGCCGGGGGTATGCACTGCTTTCTCGCCACCCACTTATAGAGTACCAATTCTAATCCAATCAATAAATTTGGCTGTGACCTTTTAAATCGCAATTCAGTTGTCCGAGTGGTTATTGGGGAGAAAAAGGGGGGGAGGGGGTAGGGGGTGGACGGCGAGGCCGTTAATAAAATCAATGGACGGCTTAAAGAATTCGAGGGACAAATTAGGCCCAAGAATAAATAAGCGTCCTGGGTTTTTTAAAAGAAGGAGCCTGGGGCAGGGATTAAGGGAAAGGGGGGAGGGGGGGGGGGGGGGAATAGAGCAAGTAGCACAGTAGGGGCCTATAGGAGAAAGGGGAGGAGAGTTACCTGGGAGGTACAAAAGACCAGGAAGGCCAGGCAGGCTCCCTCTTTCATTGCTGATTAAGGATCCAAGAAGGCACCCACCCGCCCGCCCAAATGATAGGGCAAGAGGCCCTCGTAGTTGGGTAGTGAATGGTTAATTAGTCATGTCGGTGGTGGCACCGAAAGGCCAGTCCAGAGTTTTCAGCATCACCAGGGCGAGGGTGAGGTAACTGGAATTGAAATTAAGTGCGCCCGGTGGAGGCAGCGTCAGGCCAATTCTGGCTTTAGGAATGGTCTGGCAAAAGAGGTCCAGCAGGCGCGGCAAGCAGTGCTCCTCGGCGGTCTGTAGTAGCGCAACGTCGGTTGGCCGGCACTTCCCCAGATACTTGGCGAATTTGTCGTGGCCTCAAGGGCCGACACGGTCGTCATCTTAAGGGTGGACCGGTGCTATGCCAATGAGGGGAAGTGGTACCGCTCAGCTAACTTGCGCAAGGGCGGGACTTAGGTTCCGCCCCGTTGTTTAATCTAGGAGAAATTAATATGGAGGCTGTAGCCGGGGGTATGCACTGCTTTCTCGCCACCCACTTATAGAGTACCAATTCTAATCCAATCAATAAATTTGGCTGTGACCTTTTAAATCGCAATTCAGTTGTCCGAGTGGTTATTGGGGAGAAAAAGGGGGGGAGGGGGTAGGGGGTGGACGGCGAGGCCGTTAATAAAATCAATGGACGGCTTAATCACTCCAAGCTTGTCATCTTATCAAATGTTGCAACGATTGAAAGTAACATTCCCTGTGTATAAGGTATAAAGAATACGGGCCCTTATTCAGGTCTGTTAGCTAACCAAAAAAGCACACTATTGGGCAAAACCATGTTTCATTGCAGGTGGGGCAGATGTAACATGTGCAGAGAGAGTTAGCTTTGGGTAGGGTGTGTTCAAACTGAAATCTAAATTGCAATGTACAAATAAAACTGTCTAATATTTGTGGGCCACATGCAAAAGCAGCCAGTATTTACCCTGCACAGAAACACTATAACCCACCCACATCTAAATCTTTCTGCACATGTTACATCTGCCCCACCTGCAGTGCAACATGGTTTTGCCCATTAGTCTATTGTTTTGGTTTGCTAACAAACCTTAATAACCTCCAAAGATTGGAGTGTTCATAATGTTTATGGGGAGTGCAGAGCTTGCGATTATATGGAGAGAGAGAGAGAGAGAGAGAGAGAGAGAGAGAGAGAGAGACAGTTTTGAATAAGTCTTACTTTACTGCTATGTCGATAAAGATTATTATGGCTTACGCTGACCTCACAGTCATTTCTCAGCACTACAGCGGGGATCACATGTGCAGCACACAAGAATGTAATGATCAGTCTCTCTTCGCTCTCCAACAGGAGATGGGATAATTAATACTTTGTGGCTATTATTTATGTAACTGTTTCCTGCCAGAAACTTTCACAGTAGCCAAACCATTTTCGCTACAGCAAAATATATTTCCAGGTACTCTGAATTAAACTTTCATTTCTGTTCAATACTGTTTGCACCTATGGGTCTGATTCAGAGATGTAAGTAAACTCAATGGTTTAAGTTCATCTCCAGTGGTGGGATGACTGCACATGCGGAGGATCTGTTCTACGCATGTGCAGAATGGGTCCTGCGTCCTTGCATGCAATGCCTACTTGAGGCACAGTATGATCGACAGGCTGCTGGCATTTGGCGGTGTAGGTGGGCGCTGCTCAGCAGCGTTCTCGATAATAAAAGCATGTCGTCCAAAAGGCGCACCTGCTGTGCAAACTGCGTCCCTCTCTGAATCAGGATCTATGTGTGAACAGGCATGCTATAAGGGTTCAGGCTGAATTGACTATAGAAAGGGCAGCAGGGAGGGGTGTGCGAGTGGTGTACACATACCCTGCAGTGTATAGGGCCACCCAGGGCGTCCTGTCTGCTCCCCATTTCCTACTGGTGCCAGCAATGCCCCCAAACGTAAAGTTGCCACTATAGAGCCAGCTGCATGTATGGTGAGCTCCTGGCTGTTTCTTGAGTCCTTTTTGCATATATTTTTTATCTAATTACTGCAATCTAAACAAAAGTAGCTGGAAGGCTTCAGATATCTCCCTGGTGGGTGAAGAAACTCCATGAGGGCCCTCTGTACTGTTTCAGATTTATTTTGTCTCTCCCCCCCACCCACCCACCTCCCATTCTGTTTACAGTGGCAACCGATGGTGCATCTCAGAAAATGTCAGATAAAGAAAACAAAATAGGTGTACTGTGTCAGACTGGGGCATGAAGGGCCCAACGGGGGGATGCAGTGATAGGGGCCCATACTTAAGGTTGTGGCCAGCTGACAAAAGGGGTGTGGCCAGCCTCTACAGAGGCTTGAAATACACAATAGTCTAGTGCAGTGTAATGCAACATCTCTACCATGTATAATACAAGTGCACAGTCTGGAACCTGATCCCTAGGGGAAGGAGTGGGCCCTCAGGCAGTGGGGCCTACCGGTGGTTTCCCTGGTACCCCTGTGGGCCAGTCCGACCCTGTAGGTGTACACTGTACCCTAAAAGATTTATAATAAGTCATAGCAGGCTTATTTGTCCAGTCCTATCTTGCCACACTATACAACAGCTGTTAACCTCCTAGCTGAGACAATCCAAATCTAATTAAGCAGGCTGGATAGAGCACATAGGGCCAGTCCTCATATAGGGACTGTCCTGCCAAGAGCAGGACAGTTTGGAGGTATGACTTGATAGAAGGTGGGATGTACTAAAATGCGGTCAAACCTCAGACAACTGCCATTTCTGAAGGTTGTACTGCGACACCCATATGAACCAAGCTCCAGAAAATGAAACTTTCCAGAGTCTGTAACCGATAAGCAACGCCATCTATAGATGATGTTGCCTAATAGAAGCCTATGGGCTTCTTTACGTATTATAGACAGAGAGGGAACCAATAAGATCCCTGTCAGTGTCCGCTACGGCTTGTGCATAACCTGGTCGATGCTCACACATGCGCAGAAAGCTAGAAAGACTCCCAGGTCATAATTCCAGCAATTGTGCATGCATATGGCGTTAATAAACACTGCTATGCATGCGGTAAGTGGCAGGATGTATCTTATTCAAAATGTGATGCGTGATACATCTCGCTTAGTGAATCTTAAGCGGCAACAGCATCTGTCTGTCATTTTGTCTATTGCTTTCTCTCTTCTTGTTGCTGGTTGCTTGTTATACTGGGTGGCACTCGATATAACGGCTGTTGGGATCCTTGCGCTCAGCATGCCGGCACTGGGATCCCGACCGCTGGGATACCGACAACTATTTTCCCTCTTGGGGTGTCCACGACACCCCTGGAGGGAGAGAAAATAGCCGCGCCCGCAAGGGGCTCTTTTGCGCTCGCACCGCTGCCAACATACCAGCGTCAGGATCCCGCCAGCCAGCCAAGCGTAGTAGACCCGTTATACCAATATGCTTTATCTTCTACTGTATGAAACACATTTATCTGCCATTACTATTGGCTGATTGACATCCTCATTTCAGTTACCAAAGTTTCATTAGAAGTCTAGACCTAGAGCCTTATTCAGGTTCACTCGCATCCGCGATGCGATCTCATTCAGACCTGATTGTAGATGTGCAAAAAAACACACATCTACAATCATTTTCTCTGACATGCATGGGGACCCCCCACACAGGGAAAGTCCGCCCCACATGCTGGGTCCTGCCCCCGACATGCGAAAGCATCACACGGCGGTGATGCTTTTGCATGGTTCGAGTTGCCCTCTGCCTACGCAGCCTGGCTGCAAAGGCAGGCGGCTACCTGCAATATTTTTGGTCGCAGCAGCAGCGTGTGACGTCATGCAGCCGCCGCGACCCACCCCGGCAACAGTCCGGACATGCCTGCATTGTCCGGATTGCGCCTGGAAGCGGAGCATCACTGCCCACAAAATGCGGCAGTGATGCCCCGTTCCCACCCCCCGCCAGGTCTTAAACTGCGCTCTGAAGAGAACGCAGTTTAGATCCTTCTACATGCGTGTTCCGGCATACGTACATGCGCACATGTGCAAAAGTTGCTTCATAGTGATTTTTGCACACTTGCGGCAGGATCTGAATTAGGCCCTTAGTCACAGTGCACACGCACAGAGCCCATTCTGTAAACCGCTCATGCGTGAGCCGGGAAATGCGAACGTAGCGCATTGATATGAATGCCACTGCCTAACTGACAGGCAGAGGCATTTGCGGAATGATCAGGAGCAACAACTCGGTATTGCAGGGACATGGCGATGGGAACGCAGGTGGATCTGCGTGGCCGCGTGACATCACACGTGCCACCTGCGAAGCAAATCATTGTGATGAAGCGTCTGCCTTCGCAGCTAGGCTGCACAGTCAGGAGGCTACCCTTGTTTTGCTGGGTCAGCGATGTGATGGCAATTAAATTGCCATCACATCGCTGACCTCACAAAACAAGGGATTGAATTGCGATTGCAAATGCCTCTGCCTGATTGACAGTGGCATTTGCGGGGTGGGAGGGGGCTACGATGCAAAGTTTCTGGAGTGGCATTGCTGCATTGGGGGGGCACGGTCCGGCCAACGCAGGCATGTCTGGACCATTTGTGGGGCGGGCCACAGTGGCTGCGTGATGTAACACACAGCCGCTGTGAGCATAATCATGGTGGGTAGCTGTCTGCCTTGGCAGCTAGGCTGTGTGGGCAGGGGGTTACCCTTGTCATGCGAGCGCTTCGCTGCTAGCAAAGTGCTCGCATGTTAGGGGGGGACCCAGCATGCGGGGCGGACCTGCCCTGTGCTGGACGTCCCCCTGCATGCTAGTGTAAAGAGTTGTAGTTGTGCGATTTTTCCATGCTGAATTAGGTCCAAGGTCCTTAGATCAGAGACATCACTTAACTTTTGAGTTTACAGGGAAAACATATCACTGAATCTCTCACAATTCTATAGTAACTAGTGTCATTCTCTGACACTAGTTAGTACATTCATGAAAACAGAGCAAAAGTGTGTTTTAGAAGTGAGCTTTGAGCTCTCATTTACTTTTTGCACAAAAATATTTAATTGAAAGAGCAACATTCACATATCACCCAAGTGTACCATAATACATAAATAGTACAGAATTCATGCACAATAATAATCCAAGTATCTTTGAAGCACTATAAAACCATTGTGCTTCTGCAGAAGTATTACTGAGAGTTTCCAGAACCAGGCAGGGGATGTAAGACGGGTTCACTTTAGAAGGACAAAATTACCTTTAGTAAATATGGTGGTTTTTACCAGTGGATTTCATCAGTTTCCCAACCCCTGGAATATTGCAGATTGTTAAATTTTGCCCCTTCTAGAAATTTGCTGTTCAGTTTCTGCCTTTTCAGTTGCTCCAATTAAAGTGTTTTCTATACAGAAAAGATACATACTTTGTCACAAAAATCAGCACATACAGTTTGTCTTACTGTCCTTTTCTTAAGCGTACAAACTATTACCATTTCCCTGTGTCTCCTCCTGCAGCCTGGTCCGACAGCCCTCCAGAATAGTAGCAACATTTTGGGAAATGTCACCTGATCGATGCTTCTTCAGTAGTATCACTCCTCTTGCTCAGCTGACCACAGCAGTCAATAGGAACACTGCAGGCCCTATTTAAATGCTTCATGGGCTGCTGCAGCATCACTCCTGCAGATGCACTCCAGACTCAGCAGTACTCTGTGCCTTCCACATGCCGTATTTCTGCTTTTGGTTTCAGTAGTCGCCTATAACTGGTCCCAACCCAGTACACTTGCTGCAGATTACTGGTTCCAGTTGATATATATTAACAGCCCTAGCCCAGTTCCAGTTCAGTTACCTACACAGGTTCCCTATTCGTGTCTGTTATAATATGTATTCCATCCTGGTTGCACTCCCAGCATTTGCACTGCCCCAGTGCCGCTACTTTCTATTCTCTACTCTCTAGAGTTGTTGCATCAGCTCCAAATCTCTTTTACATCTATGCACAGTAACCTAATAAGGCCTCTCATCTTTCTACACAGCCCAAGGAAACAGCTATTAAATACCACATATGCGCAAATATAAGGCTTCTATACAGCAGCGTTTCTAGAGAGGAGAGGACCCGTGTGCAGACCCCGTGTGTGGGCCCCCTCCTCTCCTGTAGCCGCCATCGTCGCTGCTAGCGCTCTCAGCGCTGAGTCTACAGCGCATGCGCAGGACTCTAAAAAAATGGGCGCCGCGCCATTTTTCCGGAGTTCTGCGCATGCAGGGGCGGATTGGGAACAAAAAGCGGCCCTGGAAAAAATTTGTACTAGTGGCCCCACATGGGCAGCACCAGAGGTGTAAGGTCTAGCCATGGGCCATGGCAGCAGCACCCTCCCCCCAAGACTTTCCAGATAGTGGGGATGTCCAGCATCAAGGGGAAATTAAAAGGAAATAAAATTGAATGTTATGAGCACATTATATGATACACCTCAGAATTTAGGAAACTATATCATTCTTTAGAAATATATATTTTCTTGCTTATTACACCAACCGTATCCCAATCACTATTCACTCAATCTTATATGTCAGCCAAGCAGGCAGACAGAGCATACACTAGATCATCTGCAATCACAGGCTAAGTGGCAAAGTCATTTTCATATATGCAAATTGTTTGGCATCTTATTCATTATGTCTATAAATAGGACCACATGTCCTCAAACAAAACAGGCCCCACTGGTGCGTCGGCCCACCGGGAATCTTCCCTGTAGACCCTATGGCCAATCCGCCTCTGGCTGTAGACTCCGGCACTGTGCCAGAGTCTCTAGCGCTCAGTGTGCTAGCAGTGGTGGTGACAGCTACAGGAGAGGAAGGGCAGGCAAGTAGAGAGTACAGGGGCGAAGGAGGCATGTCGATAGCAACTATATTTTTAATTAGTTCATGGATTTTCCTCCAGTAGTGACGTATACAGGGGCAAGACCACCATATATGTAGCAGGGATCCCTTTTGGCCACATAGTCGCCAACATAAGTCTGAAACATTGGGATAGCTAGTGCAGAGGCGGGTCGGTACTAGGTACCAACGAGTGTAGAGCTTATATGCATTTTCTTTAATACACACGCAAATTGAACATTTAGAGATTGCCAGCTTGATCTGGGACCATTCTTCAGGGGTTAGTACCTCACCTACATCATGTTTCCAAGCCAATTTACAGTATGAGCCTGTTTTTGGGGCTTGATTGTGGGATAACAAGATTTGATATAAAGAAACATGAGCCCCTTAGAGGATTGATGATACTGGCACAAGGATTTCATGGGTGAAGTAGGGATGACAGATGTGGGATGATCAAGAGAGTAATAAAAAAAATGAATTCGCAAAAATTGGTAAAAGACCTTGGGGGGTAATTCTGAGTTGATCGCAGCAGCAAGTTTGTTTTGCCCAACTGCTAACAAATTTGTTGCTGCGATCAACTCAGAATTAGGCCCCTTGTGTGGGAGGATAAAGCGGGATTGTAAACTAGCAAAGGGCTCGGTTCAGCCCTGATCACTGTTGTGCAATTTCACAGGGTGGCCGATTATCTATCGACTGTGTATGCGTATGGATCGTAATGCGCAAGCGCGAGGCCAAACTGCGAGAGAATCCAGTGTCTTTTTTTATTGCTAGGTGCACGTAAGTTGATTGACAGGAAGCAGACGTTTGGGGGTGGTAACTGCCCGTTTTCTGTGTCAGGAAAAATGCAGGCGTTCCCAAGCATTTTCAGGGAGGGTGTGTGACAGCTCCGGCCCCGAACAGCCAGTTGTTATCGCACCGTAGGAGTAGGTCCTGCACAGACTGGGGAAAAAACATTTGATGGTGAGTGAGTTGCAAACGGATTTGCAGCTGACCGGCGTACGCAGAGTTTTTCGCAAGGTGTACGCAGACTTGCACGGGGTGGGTATTCACTCTGTTTGGGTGGCGACTATGTGATCGCAAGCCTCTGCAAATTCACAGAGGAGCGATCAGGTCTGAATCGGGCGCAAAGTCAGGGAAAGAACTTAGAGGAGCAATGTCGAGAGGAAAGAGGATATTTTGGCGGGTCCAAAGATGAAACTGAAGATGCTGCATACCTGGGGAAAGGGTAGGGTTATTCCAAAGAGGGACCAGGAGTGGATGAAATGATCGAAGTTTATAAAAGCGAGAACAGAAGTCCTAGTTAAATAATGAGAACTATATCGTAGAGAGAGAGGAAGTAGAATCGGGTGGCTAGAAGAAGAGCCATAGAAGAGTATAGAATATGTATAGTTTGGAGCAGAGAAGGGAAAGGGGGGACATGATAGAAACTTTCAAATTTATCAAGGGTTTTAACAAGGTCCAAGAGGGAAAGATTCTTCAAATGAAGAGAAGTATTAGAACACGAGGACTTGCACTGAAACTGGAGGGAGGGAGGTTCAGGGGAAGTCTGAGGAAAAATTACTTCACAGAAAGGGTAGTGGACTAGTGGAATAGCCTCCCATCAGAGGTGGTAGAGGGTAAGACAGTAGAACAATTTCAACATGCATGGGATAGACATAGGGATATCCTTACAGAGAAATAAGGATCAAATAAGGTTTGCGGTAAACATATGGTAAAATAAAGGGGCAGACTAGATGGACCAAGTGGTTCTTATCTGCCGTCTATGTTTCTATGTTTCTAGAAGGAGAGTATACTGAGATTAAATCTCGGAAAGTTAGCAGCATATATATAGCTGTTTGTACAATCTGGCGAGATAAACTCCCAAATACTTACGTTTGCTGGGTTGCCATCCAAAAGGACAGTTGGCTTGTAAAGAACTGGCCGCAAAGATCAGACTTATTTACTCGAATTATAACATCGACTATGATAAAACTGAATATCTAGATCTAAACTTACCACAATTAGACCTGATTGTGGTAAGTTTAGATCTAGAAATTCAGTTTTATCAGAATTGATGTTATAATTCGAGTAAACAGAAGGACATAGGTGCGAGCTTCTTCGAACAGGGTTGGAAGGGAGAGACTGAGATTGGTCAACGTCAAGATCACAATGTCAGCATATAACGCTATCCCCTGATCCATGTGTCCTACCTCTATACCGGTGATATTTTGAATAAGTCTGTTCTTTCGGCCAGTGATTCCATTATGAGGGCAAACAGTAGTTGGGAGAGAGGACAGCCGTGATGGGTATCGTTATTGATTAAAAAGGGCTTGGAGGAAAGGCTATTTACCAATACCGAAGCTGAGGGATTATGGTAAAGTAAAACAACACCCTCCAACCCCATATTTATGAGAGTTTATTGCAAAAAGAATCTTTAAGCTTCCATTTAAAATTACAAGTTGGCATTCATTTTACCTTCATTTGGAACGACCTCTTTTGACATTATACTAGCCTGAGAAAAGAGGTCAGATGCAGTGCCTCCAATATACGGGTTTTACATTATGGCTGGTGATGATTTAGGGGGACATTCAGAGCCAGATTAAGACCAGGGGGGGCCCGGGGCACTTAAGACAGTGGGGCTCCTAATAAAGAGAAGGCAGATGAAAATAAATATATATACATATACACACATATACAGTATATATATACATATACACATATATATATATATCTATATCTATATATATATATATATATCACAAGGGAAGAGTGGCACTCTCAGGACTTCAATCAATTAAAGAAGGACACGGCGGTCACAAGCTTGGTCTAATCGACGTTTCGATAATTTAATATCGTCTTCAGGATAACCAGAGTGAATACAAGACAACATTTAAATATCTACTCACCACCCCTTGTGTGTCCACGCCATCGCTGCGGGCGCCGGGTCCTCGGACGACAGCAAACTGCGTCGCGCACTTCCTGTGCGCCCGGACGCTCGAGCGGTTGCCTGGAGACCAAAACAAACAGTGAAAGACATTGCAGGAGCGTGCAGGTCCGATAAAAACACAGATCAGGGGATAAAGCAAATGTAACTACGCCTATACATAATGAAGGCATGGTCATCATAAATGTCAGTAGGAGCATGTATAATTTGTTTAAGAGAGACACAATGCTCACGGGTACACTGGGTGCTAGTTACATGGCAATATGGATGCGCTCCTCATGTATATATTCACCATACTGTAAAACATAGAAAGCAACAATATGCTAATCCCCCTAAGTAAAGCTAATATATCTAAGAAACATCATGTTGCTGAGCAGAACAACTAAGCGCAAGGAGAGCAAGGTGTTATGGGCACATGTACACTCACAAAAAGCAATTCAAAGGGAGGTTCTCATTTAACCCTTTGGGGGTAATCGTATTCAAGCGGTGTATCCACCTCGCTTCTCTCTGTAGAAGGGCCTTACCCCTATCACCCCCCCTCAGACGTTTGGGTTCAGTATCAATGATTTTATACCGCAATGTGGACAGGCCATGACCTAACAATTTAAAATGCCTGGCCACTGGTTGATTGGATCCACTCTTGCCCCCCTCCAGTGCATGTCTTATGGCCGATCTGTGGAGTGCCATGCGTTCCTTAAACATCCTGGTGGTCTTCCCCACATAGAGGAGACCACAAGGACATCGAATAATGTAAATCACGTAGGTGCTAGTACATGACAGCACATGGCGTATAGCGATCCGTTCCCCAGAGTGTGGGTGGGCAAAGGAATCACCATACTCCATGTAGCTACATGTTGTACAGCCGGTACATCGGTAGCACCCCGCTTTTCTAGTAAGAAAGGTGCTTGGCCCACTACTTCTAGCACTGGAAACATCATTTCTAACAAGCCAATCCTTTAAATTTCTATTTCTAGTATAACTAGCCAACACTTTGGTGTTCTTTAACATAGTCAGCTCAGGATCTGCTGTCACCACAGGCCACAAGTTCTTAACTGTCTTCGCTATACGTGGACTGGCTGAGGTATACTGTTGCACAAACGGGATACAGTCACCAAGACGTTCTTTACTGCCCACAGACGGAATCAGGGTTTTAGACCGTGGGATCGCCAAGGCTTTCTCTTTGGCTTTAACAAGGTCCACGTATTTATATCCTCTGATCATGAATTGCTTGATCATATTATCAATCTCCCTCTCGGTATTACAGATGTCATCCGATATACGGTGTATTCTCAAGAATTGTGAGAACGGTAGTCCCTTCTTGGTAGAATTGGGGTGTTGGCTGCTCGCATGAAGTATCGTATTGCGATCCGTGGCCTTCTTATTCAAAGAGGTACAAATTTTACCATTCTTCAAAGAGACTTGTACATCCAAATAATTCACATACTGTGTGCTCATCTGGTACGTGAATTTAATGGTGCTCTCAGTGGCATTAATAGCTGTCATAAGGTTGATGAATTCTGTCTCCGTCCCTATCCAAACCAGGAACAGATCATCAATATACCGTACAAAGAACGGAATTTTGGCCACTGTGTCGGTATCACTGAAGAAGGCTTGACGTTCAACTTCAAACATATAGGTGTTCGCAAAGGCTGGGGCCACACAGGACCCCATCGCATAGCCTTGTTGCTGAACATACCACCGGGAATCAAAGAGGAAGTAGTTTCTCTTCAAGGTAAGCTCGAGAAGTCTAATAAAGAAGGAGATATCTGGACCAGAGTATAGCGGGCTGGATGACAGAAGCCTGTAGACCGCCTCAAGTCCCCCCGAGTGGGGGATGTTGGTATATAGGCTCACTATGTCCAGTGTGCAGAGAAAGGCATTATCGGGAAGTATAGGTAACTTCTGTAGTTGTAATATCAGAGAAGTGGTGTCCTTCAAATAGGTCTTCTGGGCTTGGACTATTGGCTGGAGGTAGACGTCCAGATATTGAGAGATTCTATAGTAGACCGAGTCTCTCGCCGATATAATCGGGCGGCCTGGTGGAATTCTAGGATTTTTGTGTATTTTAGGTAGTGTGTACAGGACCGGGGCCACCGGATTCTCCTGTATCAGAGTATCCCTCGTGTTCTGGTTGATGACACCCTGTAACACTGCCTCATCCAATACCCCTTTAAGTTCCAAATTAAATCTGACTGTTGGATCCACTGGTATTTCTAAATAGACAGTGCTGTCCTCAAGCTGTCTGTAGATCTCATCCTTATACTTCTGTAAATCTTGTAAGACAATCCCGCCCCCCTTATCGGCGGGGCGGATGACAATACTATTGTCTCTGCTCAAGTTATGCAGGATGTCCCAGTCAGTTTTGGACATATTGGATCTGCCTGGTTTCAGGGAACGGACCAACCCTTTAACCTCTTGGTCCAAGGACCGATTGAAGCACCTAAGTGAGGGATTCATACTGATGGGATCAAAGTTCGAGGCACCTTTGATCTTCTGTAGAGGGTTGACCACTGTGGAAGAGGTCGAGACGGTAGGGCCAAAATGTTCACATAGCCTGAGTTTCCTATTGAACCGATAGGAATCAAGTTTCCATTGGAAATCATTAAATGAGGAGGAAGGTATAAAGGACAATCCTTTGTTTAAAAGTCTCTCCTCATCTTGCGAGAGGTCTCTGCTGGACCTCTTTGATTCCCGGTGGTATGTTCAGCAACAAGGCTGTGCGATGTGGTCCTGTGTAGCCCCAGCCTTCGCGAACACCTATATGTTTGAAGTTGAACGTCAAGCCTTCTTCAGTGATACCGACACAGCGGCCAAAATTACGTTCTTTGTACGGTATATTGATGATCTGTTCCTGGTTTGGATAGGGACGGAGACAGAATTCATCAACCTTATGACAGCTATTAATGCCACTGAGAGCACCATTAAATTCACGTACCAGATGAGCACACAGTATGTGAATTATTTGGATGTACAAGTCTCTTTGAAGAATGGTAAAATTTGTACCTCTTTGTATAAGAAGGCCACGGATCGCAATACGATACTTCATGCAAGCAGCCAACACCCCAATTCTACCAAGAAGGGACTACCGTTCTCACAATTCTTGAGAATACACCGTATATCGGATGACATCTGTAATACCGAGAGGGAGATTGATAATATGATCAAGCAATTCATGATCAGAGGATATAAATACGTGGACCTTGTTAAAGCCAAAGAGAAAGCCTTGGCGATCCCACGGTCTAAAACCCTGATTCCGTCTGTGGGCAGTAAAGAACGTCTTGGTGACTGTATCCCGTTTGTGCAACAGTATACCTCAGCCAGTCCACGTATAGCGAAGACAGTTAAGAACTTGTGGCCTGTGGTGACAGCAGATCCTGAGCTGACTATGTTAAAGAACACCAAAGTGTTGGCTAGTTATACTACAAATAGAAATTTAAAGGATTGGCTTGTTAGAAATGATGTTTCCAGTGCTAGAAGTAGTGGGCCAAGCACCTTTCTTACTAGAAAAGCGGGGTGCTACCTATGTACCGGCTGTACAACATGTAGCTACATGGAGTATGGTGATTCCTTTGCCCACCCACACTCTGGGGAACGGATCGCTATACGCCATGTGCTGTCATGTACTAGCACCTAGGTGATTTACATTATTCGATGTCCTTGTGGTCTCCTCTATGTGGAGAAGACCACCAGGATGTTTAAGGAACGCATGGCACTCCACAGATCGGCCATAAGACATGCCCTGGAGGGGGGCAAGAGTGGATCCAATCAACCAGTGGCCAGGCATTTTAAATTGTTAGGTCATGGCCTGTCCACATTGCGGTATAAAATCATTGATACTGAACCCAAACGTCTGAGGGGGGGTGATAGGGGTAAGGCCCTTCTACAGAGAGAAGCGAGGTGGATACACCGCTTGAATACGATTACCCCCAAAGGGTTAAATGAGAACCTCCCTTTGAATTGCTTTTTGTGAGTGTACATGTGCCCATAACACCTTGCTCTCCTTGCGCTTAGTTGTTCTGCTCAGCAACATGATGTTTCTTAGATATATTAGCTTTACTTAGGGGGATTAGCATATTGTTGCTTTCTATGTTTTACAGTATGGTGAATATATACATGAGGAGCGCATCCATATTGCCATGTAACTAGCACCCAGTGTACCCGTGAGCATTGTGTCTCTCTTAAACAAATTATACATGCTCCTACTGACATTTATGATGACCATGCCTTCATTATGTATAGGCGTAGTTACATTTGCTTTATCCCCTGATCTGTGTTTTTATCGGACCTGCACGCTCCTGCAATGTCTTTCACTGTTTGTTTATGTCACATGATTGTTTTGGTCTCCAGGCAACCGCTCGAGCGTCCGGGCGCACAGGAAGTGCGCGACGCAGTTTGCTGTCGTCCGAGGACCCAGCGCCCGCAGCGATGGCGTGGACACACAAGGGGTGGTGAGTAGGTATTTAAATGTTGTCTTGTATTCACTCTGGTTATCCTGAAGACGATATAAAATTATCGAAACGTCGATTAGACCAAGCTTGTGACCGCCGTGTCCTTCTTTAATTGATTGAAGTCCTGAGAGTGCCACTCTTCGCTTGTGATTTATATGGTCCATTGATCATTTGTGGAGGCACCAGGGCAGCTGTGTTGTGTTCATGAGAGTGCCGGTCCCCACACCATTCTATATATATATATATATATATATACACACACACATACATACATACATATATGTATATATACTAGTGATGTGCACCGGAAATTTTTCGGGTTTTGTGTTTTGGTTTTGTGTTCGGTTCCGCGGCCGTGTTTTGGGTTCGAACGCGTTTTGGCAAAACCTCACCGAATTTTTTTTGTCGGATTCGGGTGTGTTTTGGATTCGGGTGTTTTTTTCAAAAAACCCTAAAAAACTGTTTAATCATAGAATTTGGGGGTCATTTTGATCCCATAGTATTATTAACCTCAATAACCATAATTTACACTCATTTCCAGTCTATTCTCAACACCTCACACCTCACAATATTATTTTTAGCCCTAAAATTTGCACCAAGGTCGCTGGATGACTAAGATAAGCGACCCAAGTGGCCGACACAAACACCTGGCCCATCTAGGAGTGGCACTGCAGTGTCACGCAGGATGGCCCTTCAAAAAAATACTCCCCAAACAGCACATGACGCAAAGAAAAATGAAAGAAAAAAGAGGTGCAAGATGGAATTGTCCTTGGGCCCTCCCACCCACCCTTATGTTGTATAAACAGGATGTCACGAACCTCGGGCAGCGGCGACCGCGCTTGTCCCTGCGGGTGGCCTGGTCTGCCCGGCGCCTCTCTTCCCCTGTCAGTCTCCGGCTTCAGCGGCGGGTCGGCGCTGCTCTCCGGCGGCTTCCCGGAAGCAAGGGCGCCGCCATCACAAGCAAGGGCAAGGAGGCGGAGCAGGTCTGACGTCACCTGCCTGCTCCGCCAATCAGGCTAGGGCGGGGAATTTAAAATCAGATACCAGGCAGAGATCCGATGCCTGAGTATCTTCGTTTCTCCTGTGGAAGCTATGATCCAGAGCTCCCTCGTCCCTGCAAGCATCCTGTGCTTCCAAGCATCCTGTCCCTGCAAGCATCCTGTGCTTCCAAGCATCCTGTCCCTGCAAGCATCCTGTGCTTCCAAGCATCCTGTGCCTACAAGCAACCTGTGCTTCCAAGCATCCTGTGCCTACAAGCAACCTGTGCTTCCAAGCATCCTGTGCCTACAAGCACCTCCGTGCCTCCAGTTACCTCCGTGTCTCCAAGCACCTCGTGCCTCCAAGCACCTCCGTGCCTCCAAGCACCTCCGTGCCTCCAAGCACCTCGTGCCTCCAAGCACCTCGTGCCTCCAAGCACCTCCGCGCCTCAAGCACCTCCGTGCCTCCAGTTACCTCCGTGCCTCCAGTTACCTCCGTGCCTCCAGTTACCTCCGTGCCTCCAAGCACCTCCGTGCCTCCAAGCACCTCGTGCCTCCAAGCACCCCGTGCCTCCAAGCACCTCCGCGCCTCAAAGCACCTCCGTGCCTCCAGTTACCTCCGTGTCTCCAAGCACCTCGTGCCTCCAAGCACCTCGTCCCTCCAAACACCTCGGTGTCTCCAAACACCTCCGTGCCTCCAAGCACCTCCGTGCCTCCAAACACCTCCGTGCCTCCAAGGGTCTCCCAGCACTCCCTGTACTCCCAGTACCTCAGTGCCTTCAATACCACAGTGTCTCCAATATCTCAGTACCCCAGCCTTCATTATTTCTACAAGTCTTGTCTTACAGGAGACCTACAAGAATTCCTCTGGGCCTCCCGCCTGCCGTCTTAGTTCTGCATGAGGAAGACCTACATCCGGCCATCTCTACTACGACCCAGTGGCGGTTCCTCTTCCCGGTCATCGGAAGAAGCCCCGAGTCCACAACACTCCCAAACCAGGTCAGTGATAGTATACTCAGGCCTCATGGACTCGGGGGATCGGAACACGGACTCTAGTGCCATCCAGAACCTGGCTTCTCGAGTGCAAAGTCAGGAAGCAGCACAAGGTCAGGTGATGCAGTACCTCCAGCAGTTGTCCGGGCGTCTGGATCAGATTCAGGCGTCTCTGGCCTCAGTAATTCCGGCTCCTGTTCCAGCAGTCGCACCAGTTGCCGTTGCCAGCAATGTTCAACCATCGGCCGGTGTCACTCCACGCCTTCAGTTGCCTACTCCGTCCCGCTATAATGGGAATCCCAAAAATTGTCGTGGTTTCTTGAACCAGTGCGAGGTACATTTCGAGCTACTTGCACACAACTTTCCTACAGACCGGTCCAAGGTAGCATATATTATTTCTCTGTTGGAAGGTTCTGCTTTGGATTGGGTGTCTCCATTATGGGAACGATCTGATCCCATGGTTTCCAACTACACCAACTTCATCTCGTCCTTTCGAAGGATTTTCGACGAGCCCGGCAGAATGACCACTGCTTCTTCCGATTTGCTCCGTGTTCGGCAGGGCGCCCGTTCCGTGGGCCAGTACGTGGTTCATTTCCAGACCATTGCTTCCGAACTACGCTGGAATAATGATGCCCTGAGAGCTGCCTTCTGGAACGGTCTTTCCGACCGGCTGAAAGACGAGCTGGTTACTAGAGATCTGCCGGATCCATTAGAAGATTTGATTTCCCTTTGCGTCAAGGTGGATCTTCGGATGCAGGAGCGTGGAAGAGAACGTAACCGTTCGGATCGTTCCAGGTTCCGGAATCCTACTCCTAGGCCGGTGGCCTCACCTAGCTCAGATGAGCCCATGCAAATTAACCGCTCCCGACTGTCTCCGGAAGAACGACAGCGTCGTCGTGAGGGTAAACTCTGCCTTTACTGTGGAGCCGCAGATCATTTTCTTAAATCTTGTAAAGTCCGTCCGGGAAACGGGCAGACCTAGCTTGTTCCGGAGGAGTCAAGCTGGGAGTTACGACAAAAGCTTCTCCAACTTCGGACTGCTTGCTTCCAGTAACTCTAGTCTCCAATTCAGTCTCCAGGTCTTGTGAAGCCCTATTGGATTCCGGAGCTGCAGGGAACTTCGTTTCTTCCTTCTGTGCCCAAAGTTTGGGTTTAAAGTTACGGCCTATCGAGCGGCCAATTTCACTGACGGCTATCAACGGGACTAGAATTTCCAAAGGTCTCATAATGTGGCGCACGGGGCCAGTTAAGCTGCGGGTCGGGGCTCTACATCAGGAAGATTTGGAACTCTTGGTAATCCCAGAAATGCCCCATGATCTGGTTCTTGGAATGCCTTGGCTGAAAAGTCATAACCCCCACATCGATTGGAAGTCGTCACAAATTCTGTCCTGGAGTTCCTTTTGTCACACTAATTGTCTTACTCCTGTTTGTCCGCTCCGTGTTACCTCCAAAACGGATGAAGAGCACATTCCGGAGGCATATCAAGGGTACAAGGACGTATTTTCGGAACAAGCTGCTGACCTGTTACCACCTCACAGGCCTTGGGACTGCCCTATTGACCTTGTCCCAGGGAAGACGCCACCTCGTGGTCGCACATATCCTCTGTCTCTTCCCGAGACTCAAGCCATGTCGGAGTATATTAAGTCCAATATGCTCAAGGGATTCATTCGCCCCTCTTCCTCCCCTGCTGGTGCAGGCTTCTTTTTCGTGAAGAAAAAGGACGGGGGGTTGAGACCATGCATCGACTACCGCGGCCTAAACGACATTACTATTAAGAATAAATACCCCTTGCCACTAATCACAGAGTTATTTGATAGGGTTCGTGGTGCCCGCATTTTTTCAAAACTCGACTTGAGAGGAGCTTATAATCTTATACGCATCCGAGAGGGGGATGAATGGAAGACTGCCTTTAATACCCGAGATGGGCATTACGAATACTTGGTGATGCCGTTTGGTCTTAGTAATGCTCCCGCGGTTTTCCAGGGATTCGTCAACGAAATCTTTCGTGATATGCTGTATCAGAGCGTTGTGGTATATCTGGACGACATACTGATTTTTTCCAAGAATCTTGTCGAACACAGGACTCAAGTCAAAGAGGTGCTACACCGTTTACAAGAGAATCATCTCTACGCCAAGCTTTCCAAATGTACCTTTGAAGTAACATCTATTCCGTTCCTCGGTTATGTCATCTCGGGGACGGAGCTTCGCATGGATCCGGAAAAGTTGTCGGCCATTCGTGATTGGACTCAGCCTCTTTCCCTGAAAGCAATACAAAGGTTCCTGGGCTTTGCGAACTACTACAGGAAATTCATTAAAGGTTTCTCCACCATTGTTGCACCCATTACTGCCCTGACGAGAAAGGGTTCTAATCCTAGTTTGTGGCCTCCGGAAGCCATTGTAGCTTTTTCTCGCTTAAAGTTAGCTTTCACGACGGCTCCAGTTCTCCAACAACCAAATTTCGAGGAACCCTTCTTCTTAGAAGTTGATGCATCTTCAGTCGGGGTGGGGGCTGTCCTCTCCCAGCATTCCTCTGATAAGAAATTACATCCGTGTGGCTTCCACTCTCGTAAATTCTCTCCAGCCGAACGAAATTACTCTATTGGAGACCAGGAACTCTTGGCAATCAAATCTGCCTTGGAAGAATGGAGATATCTTCTAGAAGGGGCTAAACATGTGTTTACCATCTACACGGATCACAAGAATTTACTGTACATCAAATCCGCACAATGTTTGAATCCTCGCCAGGCGAGATGGGCACTTTTCTTTTCCCGATTCTCGTTCATTATCAAGTACCGTGCCGGGACTCTCAATATTAAAGCAGATGCGCTTTCCCGTTCACAGGTTCCCACAGACGAGGATGAACCTCCGGAGCGGGGTTTAATTCTGAATCCAGTTTCTGTCTCTGCTGCTTTAACTACTCCAGCTCCTCCTCCTGGAAGAATGTCCGTACCAGCTAGATTCCGCCCAGGAATACTACGGTGGGTCCATAACTCCAAGTTTTCCGGTCATCCCGGCGCTCAGAAGATGTACAAGTTTCTGCAAAGGTCTTACTGGTGGAACACCATGAGGAAGGATGTACAAGATTGCGTTAATTCATGTCCCCAATGTACACAACATAAATCTCCTCGTCTGCCTCCTGCAGGGTTACTTCGTCCTCTGCCTATCCCTGTGAGACCCTGGACTCACATTTCCATGGACTTCATCACTGACTTGCCCTGTTCCAAGGGTTGCAACACCGTTTGGGTTATCGTTGACCGTTTTTCGAAGATGGCACACTTTGTGCCCTTGACTGGTCTTCCGACAGCACCGAAACTGGCTCTATTGTTTATCCGAGAACATTTTCGTTTGCATGGGTTGCCACAAGAGATTGTTTCTGACCGTGGAGTACAGTTCACCGCCAGGTTTTGGAAAGCCCTTTGTTCAACTCTACACATTAAACTTAAGTTTTCGTCGGCTTATCATCCCCAAACAAATGGACAAACGGAACGAGTCAATCAAGATCTAGAGACTTTTCTTCGGTTGTATCTCTCTCCTTCACAGGACAACTGGGTGGAGTTGTTGCCTTGGGCGGAGTTTGCCCATAACCATTTGTTTCATTCTTCCACTGGGGAATCACCATTTTTCGTCAACTACGGGTTCCATCCCCGTGTTCCGGAATTTCCAAGCCTTCCGATAATAGAGGTTCCTGCTGTAGCGTCCACTCTACGACACTTTGGACAAATTTGGAGAAAGGTTCATGCTAATCTTAAGCAGGTTTCTGTTCGGTACAAGTTCTTTGCAGATAAGAAACGGCAAGCCGCACCTCAATATAAAGTTGGGGACAGGGTATGGCTGTCCACACGGAATCTCCGGTTGAAGGTGCCCACCATGAAATTCGCTCCAAGGTTCATCGGTCCTTACCCTGTGCTACAAGTCTTAAATCCTGTGGTCTGTAAACTGGGTTTGCCTGCCCATCTTCGCATACCTAACGCCTTCCATGTTTCTCTACTCCGTCCCCTCATACTGAATCGATTCCACTCAGCACTCCCAAGGCCAACGTCCGTAGTGGCAGAAGCTGGAGCGGAGTTTGAAATCAAAGCTATTCTGGACTCTCGTTATCTTCATAAAAAATTACAGTACTTGGTGGACTGGAAGGGTTATGGACCTGAGGAGAGAAGTTGGATTGGGGCTACTGAAGTAACGGCTCCTCGTCTGATTCGGATCTTCCACTCCAGACATCCGACTAAGCCCGGGAAGTGTCCAGGGGCCACTCCTGGAGGAGGGGGTACTGTCACGAACCTCGGGCAGCGGCGACCGCGCTTGTCCCTGCGGGTGGCCTGGTCTGCCCGGCGCCTCTCTTCCCCTGTCAGTCTCCGGCTTCAGCGGCGGGTCGGCGCTGCTCTCCGGCGGCTTCCCGGAAGCAAGGGCGCCGCCATCACAAGCAAGGGCAAGGAGGCGGAGCAGGTCTGACGTCACCTGCCTGCTCCGCCAATCAGGCTAGGGCGGGGAATTTAAAATCAGATACCAGGCAGAGATCCGATGCCTGAGTATCTTCGTTTCTCCTGTGGAAGCTATGATCCAGAGCTCCCTCGTCCCTGCAAGCATCCTGTGCTTCCAAGCATCCTGTCCCTGCAAGCATCCTGTGCTTCCAAGCATCCTGTCCCTGCAAGCATCCTGTGCTTCCAAGCATCCTGTGCCTACAAGCAACCTGTGCTTCCAAGCATCCTGTGCCTACAAGCAACCTGTGCTTCCAAGCATCCTGTGCCTACAAGCACCTCCGTGCCTCCAGTTACCTCCGTGTCTCCAAGCACCTCGTGCCTCCAAGCACCTCCGTGCCTCCAAGCACCTCCGTGCCTCCAAGCACCTCGTGCCTCCAAGCACCTCGTGCCTCCAAGCACCTCCGCGCCTCAAGCACCTCCGTGCCTCCAGTTACCTCCGTGCCTCCAGTTACCTCCGTGCCTCCAGTTACCTCCGTGCCTCCAAGCACCTCCGTGCCTCCAAGCACCTCGTGCCTCCAAGCACCCCGTGCCTCCAAGCACCTCCGCGCCTCAAAGCACCTCCGTGCCTCCAGTTACCTCCGTGTCTCCAAGCACCTCGTGCCTCCAAGCACCTCGTCCCTCCAAACACCTCGGTGTCTCCAAACACCTCCGTGCCTCCAAGCACCTCCGTGCCTCCAAACACCTCCGTGCCTCCAAGGGTCTCCCAGCACTCCCTGTACTCCCAGTACCTCAGTGCCTTCAATACCACAGTGTCTCCAATATCTCAGTACCCCAGCCTTCATTATTTCTACAAGTCTTGTCTTACAGGAGACCTACAAGAATTCCTCTGGGCCTCCCGCCTGCCGTCTTAGTTCTGCATGAGGAAGACCTACATCCGGCCATCTCTACTACGACCCAGTGGCGGTTCCTCTTCCCGGTCATCGGAAGAAGCCCCGAGTCCACAACACTCCCAAACCAGGTCAGTGATACAGGACATGCACACTTTAACGAACCCATCATTTCAGCGACAGGGTCTGCCACACGACTGTGACTGAAATGAGTGGTTGGTTTGGGCCCCCACCAAAAAAGAAGCAATCAATCTCTCCTTGCACAAACTGGCTCTACAGAGGCAAAATGTCCACCTCATCATCATCGTCTGATTCATCACCCCTTTCACTGTGTACAGCCCCCTCCTCACAGATTATTAATTCGTCCCCACTGGAATCCACCATCTCAGGTCCCCGTGCACTTTCTGGAGGCAATTGCTGCTGGTGAATGTCTCCACGGAGGAATTGAATCTTATATATTATATATATTGAATTAAGTCTTTTCATTTTTCTAGCGAGAGGATGAGTGCTTCCATCCTCATGTGAAGCTGAACCACTAGCCATGAACATAGGCCAGGGCCTCAGCCGTTCCTTGCCACTCTGTGTCGTAAATGGCATATTGGCAAGTTTACACTTCTCCTCAGACGCTTTTAATTTTGATTTTTGGGTCATTTTACTGAACTTTTGTTTTTTGGATTTTACATGCTCTGTACAGTGACATTGGGCATCGGCCTTGGCAGACGACGTTGATGGCATTTCATCGTCTCGGCCATGACTAGTGGCAGCAGCTTCAGCACGAGGTGGAAGTGGATCTTGATCTTTCCCTATTTTTTTAACCTCCACATTTTTGTTCTCCATATTTTAATGCGCACAACTAAAAGCCACCACAGGTATACAATGTAGATGGATGGATAGTATAGTATTATATTACTTATGGAGGACGAGTGACGACACAGAGGTAGGTACAGCCGTGGCCTACCGTACTGCTATATATATATATATATATATATATATATGTACACTGTATAATAATAACGGACCTGGTGGACACTGTCAGCAGACTGCTAAACTAGTATGAAGAAAAAAAAAGCCACCACAGGTATACAATGTAGATGGATGGATAGTATAGTATTATATTACTTATGGACGACGAGTGCACTGACGACACAGAGGTAGGTACAGCCGTGGCCTACCGTACTGCTATATATATATATACTGTATAATAATAACGGACCTGGTGGACACTGTCAGCAGACTGCTAAACTAGTATGAAGAAAAAAAAAGCCACCACAGGTATACAATGTAGATGGATGGATAGTATAGTATTATTATATTACTTATGGACGACGAGTGCACTGACGACACAGAGGTAGGTACAGCCGTGGCCTACCGTACTGCTATATATATATATATATATATATATACTGTATAATAATAACGGACCTGGTGGACACTGTCAGCAGACTGCTAAACTAGTATGAAGAAAAAAAAAGCCACCACAGGTATACAATGTAGATGGATGGATAGTATAGTATTATTATATTACTTATGGACGACGAGTGCACTGACGACACAGAGGTAGGTACAGCCGTGGCCTACCGTACTGCTATATATATATACTGTATAATAATAACGGACCTGGTGGACACTGTCAGCAGACTGCTAAACTAGTATGAAGAAAAAAAAAGCCACCACAGGTATACAATGTAGATGGATGGATAGTATAGTATTATATTACTTATGGACGACGAGTGCACTGATGACACAGAGGTAGGTACAGCCGTGGCCTACCGTACTGCTATATATATATATATAATATACTGTATAATAATAACGGACCTGGTGGACACTGTCAGCAGACTGCTAAACTAGTATGAAGAAAAAAAAAGCCACCACAGGTATACAATGTAGATGGATGGATAGTATAGTATTATATTACTTATGGAGGACGAGTGCACTGACGACACAGAGGTAGGTACAGCCGTGGCCTACCATACTGCTATATATAATATACTGTATAATAATAACGGACCTGGTGGACTGCTAAACTAGTATGAAGAAAAAAAAAGCCACCACAGGAGTGTTTTTCAGGCAGACAAATGTATACTGGACTGGTGGTCACTGTCAGCAAAACTGTGCACTGTACTCCTGCTATAACTGCTCCCCAGTCCCCACAATTAGGCAGTGTGAGCAGTGCACTCAGCACAGATATATCATGCAGCAGTGCAGCACACTGAGCACAGATATGGTGGAGCGTTTTTTCCAGGCAGAGAAACAACGGATTAAACTCACTGGTGGTATTATAATCAAAACCCTGCACTGTACTCCCTAACAGCTGCTCCCCGTCCCCAATCCTCCCCACAATTATAACTAAGTCACTCTTTTCTACTATAACGGAGAGGACGCCAGCCACGTCCTCTCCCTATCAATCTCAATGCACGTGTGAAAATGGCGGCGACGCGCGGCTGCTTATATAGAATCCGAGTCTCGCGAGAATCCGACAGCGGGATGATGACGTTCGGGCGCGCTCGGTTTACCCGAGCCCCACGGGAGAATCCGAGCACGGCTCGGACCCGTGTAAAAAGGCTGAAGTCCGGGGGGGGTTCGGTTTCCGAGAAACCGAACCCGCTCATCACTAATATATACATATATATAAATATATATATATATATATATACACACACACACACACACACACACACATATATACATATATATATATATATATATATACACATACATATATACAGACAGGCAGCAGCTTAGTAAAATTTGCCTTCCCTGCACTTCCGTCCCCACTGCAGCGGCGGCTGCACAGACAGGACAGCTGAGCTGAGCGACGGCTCAGCTGTCCAATAATGTATGAATGAAGCAGCCTGCCGTTCAGTCATTGGCTGGGCGTACAGGCTGTAGGGGCAGGCTGCTTCATTCATACATTATTGGACAGCTGAGGCGTTGCTCAGCTGTCCTGTCTGTGCGGTCGCCACTGCAGTGGGGACGGGAGCCTGGGAGCGCAGCACCGCAGATCGGATCGGAAGAGAGATCCGATCTGTGGTGTGGCAGGGGGCCCTTTTGGAAAAGGGGGCCTGGGGTATGTACCCCCTGGGATCCCGGGATCCCCCCTCCCCCACCACCACCACCTTAATCCAACTCTGGGGACATTTACTAAGCAGTGATAAGAGCAGAGAAGTGAGCACTGAAGTAACACCTATAATTTGCGTACTATAAAGTGATACAGATCTGCTGATTGGTTGATGGGGCCACTTCTCCACTGGCTCACTTCTCTGCTCTTATCACTGCTTAGTAAATGTCCCCCTAAATCACACTGCAAGGTGATATTTCTCAAGCTAAACTATTAGACAGGCTCGGCGCTACCCGCTTAGCAAAGTCCTGCAAAGCAGGGATGTGCCAACCTGGAGAGGCGCACTCCCTGCTCTGCCACTCTGCTGCTGTAGCCTGTACATGACGGCTGTCGCCGGCTGCCGCTGCATCTGACATCCTGTATTAGAGGCAGCAGCACCGGCAGCATAAATAAAACGCAGCTCCTCGGCCTGCCCACTGATGTTTCCAGCAAACAGTAGCAGGGGGCAGTGGCTCTAGGACCACTGACACTGTGCAGGTTGAGCAAAGCCTGCAGAGGGGACACACTGACCAGACGCTGCTCTCACAGAGACCCCAGTCTGTGCTGCAGCTGCAGCCTACAGGCTGTGCTGTGCTCAGTCAGTGTGCGGTATACTGTGTGTGAGAGTAGGTCCCGATGTCAGTCACAGTCACACTGTCTCTCTTACCGAGGCCCCTCTCCCACAAGACTCCGCCCCTTCTCCCCACGAGGCTCCGCCCATTCCCTCCGTTAACCTATCTCTAGCCTCCTCTCCTGGAGGTTTCACTCCCTTCCCTTTTATTCCATGTCACTATCACTAATCGCTCTCCTCCTCCTCTACTCCACCCATGGGCTGCTTCCATCCTTCTCAGTGTACAGACTCAGAAACCAAAGAGCCTTCTTCTTCCAGCTGAGTAAGTATATGGTGTGGCGGGTGGAGTGTTTGTCTATTAATACAATTTGTAGTTGGATATGGTATTTTACTATTATCACTGATGTGTACATTAAATTTTGTTTTTTTTTTGATGTTAGGGAGTAGTTGGAGCCAACACTACCCACTCAGCAGAGTATTCAAAGCGGGGAGGCACTGGGCTAGAGACGCGCTCTACCCACTCTGCTACACTGCTGTTGCTGCCGGATGCCGCTGCGCATGTCAAACTGTATGATAGCTTTGGCGACGGCAGTGTGAAGCAGCTCTTCTAGCATTAGCTTCCTCCCTCCTCCCCATCCTTCCCGCTACCTGCCCCTGTATAATGGCAGCCACGCTGGCAGCGTGAAGCATCAGCTCCCTCCCTCCTCTCTCCTCCAACCCTTCCACGCTGCCTGCACCTGTATGATGGCAGCCGCACCAGCAGCGTGTAGCGTCAGCTCCCTCCTCTCTCCTCCAACCCCTCCCCGCTCCCTGCACCTGCATGCTGGCAGCCGAACTGGTAGCGTGTAGTGTCAGCTCCCTCCCTCCTCCCTCTCCTTACCGCTGCCTGCACCTGTATGATGGCAGCCGCATCGGAAGTGTGTAGCGTCAGCTCTCTTCCTCCCTCCTCTCTCCTCCCCGTCTTCCCCGCTGCCTGCACCTGTATGATGGCAGCCGCATCGGAAGTGTGTAGCGTCAGCTCTCTTCCTCCCTCCTCTCTCCTCCCCGTCTTCCCCGCTGCCTGCACCTGTATGATGGCAGCCGTGCCAGCAGCGTGAAGCATCAGCTACCTCCTTCCCTCCTCTCTCCTCCCACTGCCTGCACCTGTATGACATACCTCCCAACTGTCCCGATTTTCGTGGGACAGTCCCGTTTTTTGGGGACTGTCCCGCTGTCCCACCCGTGGGCCGCAGTGTCCCGCGGTGGGGGGGGGGGGGGCAGTTGGGAGTCTCTGTCTCTCGCTGCCCTGCTTAGCAGAGCAGCGGTGAATAGACGCTGTGCGCATGCGCACAGCGTCTATTCACTGGAGTCCGAGGGAGAGGGGGCATGCCAGCGGCTCAGAGTGCTGGGCATGCGCCCTTAGTGACAAACATGGGGGCGTGGCTCGTGAACGCGGGTCTTCCCGTGAAGCCATGCCTCCTTTTCGTAGGTCACACCCCTTTTCCGGGAGCGAGTGCGGCTTCGCCGCGCGTGTGTCCCGCTTAGACAAAGTTCAAAGTTGGGAGGTATGGTATGATGGCAGCCGCGCAGCAGCATGAAGCATCATCTACCTCCTTCCCTCCTCCCCACTGCCTGCACCTGTATGATGGCAGCCGCATCGGCAGCGTGAAGCGGCTCTTCGGTCACCTGACTACCCGACACTGCTCTCCCGTGTATTGCTGGGCATACACGCTACAATTATTAGATAATTGCAACCGAAAATATTGATCGGTCGAGCATGCTGGATGCATGTCCCTCTGATGCAATATTTTCTAAGTGTCTGGTCGGCTGTATCGGGCAGTGTATGCCCTACTGCGGCCGAATGACGGACATTTCCCCTGTTCCTTCTCATGGGAAGGATCTGGAAATTTATCCTCCCTGGGGGATAGAGCACAGATATCACATGACATCCACTGTGAGAGATCTCACAGTGTATGTTCCAGATATCAGCAGGGTCAGATAAAATGCCTGTTGGTTTGACAATCATTTTATCTGCCCGTGTATGCCCAGCATAAGGACCTGGGGACATATATGTAAGGGGCACAACTGCTGTGGACATTATGTGTGGCAATACTACTGTGGACGTTGCGTGAGGAGCATTACTACTGTGGGCGTTATGTATGGCACTACTACTGTGGGCGTTATGTGTAAAAGGCACTACTTTTGTGGGCATTGTGTATAAGGGGCACTACTGTGTTTTGTGACAGCTACAAGGGGTACTGCTGTGCAGCATAACGTGACTAAGGGACAATACTGTGACATAACGTGAATAAGGGGCACTACTGTGCGTCATAACATGAATAAGGGACATTACTATGTGGTGTAATATGAATCAGGAGCACTATGGGGGTCATTCCGAGTTGTTCGCTCGCTAACTGCTTTTAGCAGCATTGCACACGCTAGGCCGCCGCCCTCTGGGAGTGTATCTTAGCTTAGCAGAATAGCGAACGAAAGATTAGCAGAACTGCTACTAAATAATTCCCTGCAGTTTCTGAGTAGCTCCAGACCTACTCTTAGATTGCGATCACCTCAGTCCGTTCTGTTGCTGGTTTGACGTCACAAACACGCCCTGCGTTCGGCCAGCCACTCCCCCGTTTCTCCAGCCACTCCTGCGTTTTTCAAACTAGAAATAGATATTGAATCGGCGCTCCATAATTACCAAAAACCCAATTAGACTCTAACAGCTGCTCACCAATTTAGGGCGGGCCGCCCCAATAATTTATGAATGTGTCAAAAAAGCAAAAGGAGGGAGCGCTATGAGAGTCTAATGATTAAATTTAATGAAACAATGTTTCAAATACCACATAAATCATAGTAGATATAAAAAGGTATACACATTTATTTAATAAAATAAACAAAACATTATTAAATGCAGCTGCAATATAACACCTGAATTGATAAAAATGATATAAATTATCACTTATGAGAAACCAGTATTTCGGCCGTGCGTCCACGGACTGTAAATTGTTATAGATGGGAGACTGATGAAAGATAATTCTTATAGAAGCATTGCTGTTATATTAGATAAAAGTCTCTACTTTCTTTTAGCGTGTACAAATCTCGTTGTATGCAATGGAGACGGCTCGGTTTGTCCGAGCAAACAGAGTCACAATGATTAGGTCATGACCGTTAGCACTGGACTGCTCATACGTACTGATTAGACGGGAGCCGACCTCTCTTGTTAGATGGTATCCGATGAAGAGAAGTCTTTCAGTTTTAAAGGTTGTACTGAGCCGGGTATGCAGCGGCTCGATGCACTCTGTGTACAGACACTTTGACCGCTTAATGATTCTGTCCGTAAATTGCGGTAGTTGATAATATACCCGACTGGAAAGATGCCAGGTGAAAAAGCAGCAAGATGAAGTCCTTATTAAATGCCTTAATGCGTTTCTCGGCCTCTAGCACTGGCCGTTTCATCAGCTAGAGGCCGAGAAACGCGTTAAGGCATTTAATAAGGACTTCATCTTGCTGCTTATTCACCTGGCATCTTTCCAGCCGGGTATATTACCAACTACCGCAATTTACGGACAGAATCATTAAGCGGTCAAAGTGTCTGTACACAGAGTGCATCGAGCCGCTGCATACGCGGCTCAGTACAACCTTTAAAACTGAAAGACTTCTCTTCATCGGATACCATCTAACAAGAGAGGTCGGCTCCCGTCTATCAGTACGTATGAGCAGTCCAGTGCTAACGGTCATGACCTAATCATTGAGACGCTGTTTGCTCGGACAAACTGAGCCGTCTCCATTGCATACAACGAGACTTGTACACGCTAAAAGAAAGTAGAGACTTTTATCTAATATAACAGCAATGCTTCTATAAGAATTATCTTTCATCAGTCTCCCATCTATAACAATTTACAGTCCGTGGACGCACGGCCGAAATACTGGTTTCTCATAAGTGATAATTTATATCATTTTTATCAATTCAGGTGTTATATTGCAGCTGCATTTAATAATGTTTTGTTTATTTTATTAAATAAATGTGTATACCTTTTTATATCTATTATGATTTATGTGGTATTTGAAACACTGTTTCATTAAATTTAATCATTAGACTCTCATAGCGCTCCCTCCTTTTGCTTTTTTGACACTCCTGCGTTTTTACCTGGCACGCCTGCGGTTTTTTAGCACACTCCCTGAAAACGGACAGTTTCCGCCCAGAAACACCCACTTCCTGTCAATCCCACTACAATCACTCGAGCGATGAAAAAACGTTGCTCGAGCTTGTGTAAATCTACAAAGTTTTGTGTTAAATTACTTAGCGCATGCGCGCTGCGTACCATGCGCATGCGCATTTTCCACCTAATCGCTGCGTTGCGAAAAACGTCAACGAGCGAACAACTCGGAATGACCCCCAATGTGCGGTGTAATGTGAATAAGATTGTGTTACTGTGTGGCGTAAATTCAATCAGGGGTTCTGTTGTGTGGCCACGTCTCCCTTCCTTGTGAGTTCACACTCCTTTTCTGCAGCGCGAGCTTTCAGCGTGCACGGTCCCTTTATTATGTATGGATGGGAGGGCGCAAATTTATTGCTTGCAGGGGGGCGCCGAACACCCTTACACCAGCCCTGACGACAGACAAGAGAGAACTGTTTACATTTATATAACAGAGGCAGCTACATTCTGCGACAGTGGTCTCCAACCTTAAGTGAGGTGTGAGCTACTTGTGAAAAATTAAACCTCCTATAGAGCTACAGTACCAAAGTTTTTGGCAAAATAAATCTGGCTTATAACCAAGAAATTGAAAGTCATTTAATGAAAATGAAAGAAATGTTTCATAGAAAAACAACAATGGATTTAATTAATACAGTGATACTGTTGCTACTGTACGCTCGTGATACATTATGTCACACACCACAATGCCCGTGATACATTATGCCACACACCACAATGCCCCTGACACATTATGACACCCACTGCAATGCCAGTGATACATTATCCCACACATCATAATACCCATTATACATAATGCCCCACAGTAAGGCTTCTAATTACTTTTAAATTACCTGCTCATTGTCAGGGGTCTCATGCTCATTGACAGGGGTTTTATGCTCTGGGTTCCATGCTCATTGCCAAGGGTTTTATGCTCTGGTTTCCATGCTCATTGCAAGGGGTTTCATGCTCATTGCCAGGAGTTTCATGCTCTGGGTCTCATGCTTGATGCCAGGGGTGTAATGCTTGTTTCCAGGGGTGTAATGGTTGTTGCCAGGGGTTTCATGCTCTGGGTGTCATGCTTGTTTCCAGGGGTGTAATGCTCTGGGTGTCATGCTTGTTGTCAAAGGTGTAATGCTCATTTCTACGGTTTTCAGGCTCTGGGTGTAATGCTCGCTGACAGGGGTTTCAGGCTCTGGATGTAATTCTCATTGCAAGGGGTGTGATGCTCGTTGCCACGGGTTTCAGGCTCTGGCTGTAATGCTCGGTGACAGGGGTTTCAGCATACCTCCCAACTTCTCACCTGTGTAAAGCGGGACACACGTGCGGCGAAGCCGCGCGCGCTCCCGTAAAGGGGGTGTGGCCTAAGAAAAGGGGACAGGCTTCGCGGCAGGACCTGCGATCGCGAGCCACGCCCCTGTTTTCCTCACTGAGGGGGCATGCCCAGCACTCTGTGAGACAGTGGCATGTCCCCTCTCCCATGCGCACATCGTCTAGTCACCGTTGCTCTGCTAAGCAGGGCAGCGAGAGACAGAGCCTCCCAACTGCCCCCCCCCCCACAGCGGGACACTGCGGCCCGCGGGTGGGACAGCAGGACAGTCCCCATAAAACGGCACTGTCCCGCGAAAATCGGGACAGTTGGGAGGTATGGTTTCAGGCTCTAGGTATAGTGCTCATTGCCATGGGTTTCAGGCACTGGGTGTAATACTGTTAGGTTCCTGGTGCTCAGAACAAGGGAGATGTTATGAAGCGAGTCCTGAGCACCAGGACGTAATGCTGGGAGAGGGGAATGGAAAGGGAATAGCCCCTGGCGCCCTATCTCCGTTGTCTCGCCCACGCTGTCAGTACACTCTTGCGAGACTATGGTTGCTTGAGCCCATGGCAGCCGCGTTTGAAGGGCGGATTACGTCTGCCCAACTTCGATGCCCCCTCAGGTCTTAATGAGAGACAAAGAGTGAACCGAGACAGGGTGATAACAAGGGGCCCTCTGACTAAACAACAAGGCCAGGGGCTACTAACAAACCTAAAACCAAAGTATGTGCGGCTTGCCACCAAAGGAAAAGAACAACAAAGGAAATGCTGACCACACGCCGACACAATACTTTTGTGTACCGGCGGTGACAGCATAAGCAGAACCCTCTGCAAAACACCAGTGACAGAAATAATAAGGGAATACAGCGGCCTAGGCCGACGGACGCGGCAGTGCCGCTACTCATGGAACCAGTACGAATACTGGCAAACGGACAGGAACTCCCAATGCTGCTGACACAGACTCTCAGAACTGGAGGACAGGCAGAATCCCAAACGACAGACCGGTGGACACCAAGAAGCCAGAAACTTGACCAGGCACAGGCAAAGGTACTGGACCTCAGGACAGGAACGCCTCACGGCAGGACACGGGATCAGACATAGGAATCGACACAGGAAGCTCAGGAACTAGCAGGAACCAAGCTCAGAACTCAAGCAGACTGGAAACCCAGAAATATCACCAGCGTCTGTGAATAGCACTGAGCCAGCATATAACAGAGAGGCCTAATTAATAATCTCATGCAGCTGCCCTGTTGCATGACTCCAAACTGACAAGATGCAATTAGCAGCCAGGTGAGGCTGAACACATGGGAACAAGCTGCAATTACACAGACTCACCAGCGGCAGCAACCAATAGTACTCTTAAACAGAGCAACGGGAAATCCTGGCCTGCGAAACAACTTATAAACATAAAATACCTAACTGACATGCAAAACAGGAATGAGCCACAGCCGTGGCTCATAACAAATACTCATTGACAGAGTTTTCAGGCTCTGGGTGTAATGCTCGTTGACAGGGGTTTCAGGCTCTGGGTGTAATGCTCGTTGACAGGGGTTTCAGGCTCTGGGTATAGTGCTCATTGCCATGGGTTTCAGGCACTGGGTGTAATACTCATTGACAGGGGTTTCAGGCTCTGTGTGTAATACTCATTGACAGAGTTTTCAGGCTCTAGGTGTAATGCTCGTTGACAGGGGTTTCAGGCTCTGGGTGTAATGCTCGTTGACAGGGGTTTCAGGCTCTGGGTGTAATGCTCATTGCCATGGGTTTCAGGCTCTGGTTGTAATACTCGTTGACAGGGGTTTCAGGCTCTGGGTGTAATGCTCATTGACAGGGGTTTCAGGCTCTGGGTGTAATGCTTGTTGACAGGGGTTTCAGGCTAAGGGTGTAATGCTCATTGACATTGGTTTCAGGATCTTGGTGTAATGCTTGATGACAGAAGTTTCAGGCTCTGGGTGTAATGCTCAGTGACAAGAGTTTCATGCTCTGGGTGTAATGCTCGTTGACAGAAGTTTCAGGCTCTGGGTGTAATGCTCATTGATATGGGTGTCAGGGCAGAGCTGCTTCTTCTCCCCATGCTGAGCGGTCCCAGCACTTCCGGGTAGCACTATAGCGCTGTGATCCAAGTCAGACGCTAGAGGTCAAGTATGACCTCTAGCATTTTCTACGACAAGGCAGAGGAGTGCCACGGGAGGACGGGCGTATGGGCGGGCTGACCCAGGGGAGTCAAATGAGAACTCCTCCTGAGGTCAGCCAGCAGATGTTGCGCACGTGCGACAGTTTGGTGACCGCTGGTCTACAATATGTAAACAATGTTGCACTATTAATAAGACTGCTTCTCTTTGGATACATTGGGGGTCATTCCGAGTTGATTGCACGCTGCAATTTTTTGCAGCCTGTGCGATCAGATAGGGGCCGCCAATGGGGGAGTGTATTTTAGCTTAGCAAGTATGCAAACGCATGTGCAAGGAAGCTGTGCCAAAAGGTTTTGTGCAGTTTCTGAGAAGCTCTGAACTTACCCAACCGCTGCAATCACTTCAGCCTGTCAGGTCCCGGAATTGACGTCAGACACCCGCCCTGCAAACGCCTGGACACGCCTGCGTTTTCGTCGACACTCTCAGAAAACGGTCATTTGCCACCCAGGAATGCCTTCCTGCTGTCAGTCACCTTGCGTTTGGCGCTGCGATCCCGATCTTCGTTAGTTTCATCGCTGCCCGCGTCCCCCGTCGCCGGGCAGCGACATGCCAGCGCATTGCGGCCACAGCGCATGCGCATTTCAGACCCGATCGCACGGCTGCGAAGAATTGCACTGTGCGATCGAGTCGGAATAACCCCCAAAGTAACATAGGGGGTCATTCCGATTTGATCGCTCGCTAGCTATTTTTTGCAGTGCTGCGATCAAATAGTCGCTGCCTATGGGGAAGTGTATTTTTGCTTTGCAAGGGTGCAAACGCTTGTGCAGTCGAGCGGTACAAAAAAGTTTTGTGCAGTTTCTGAGTAGGTCTGAACTTACTCAGCCGCTGCGATCACTTCAGCCTGTACGGGGCCGGAATTGACGTCAGACACCCGCCCTGCAAACACTTGGACACGCCTGCGTTTTTGCAAACACTCCCAGAAAACGGTCAGTTGACACACACAAACGCCCTCTGTCAATCTTCTTGCGATCGGCTGTGCAAATGGATTCTTCATTAAATCCATCGCCCAGCACCGATCTGCTTTGTACCCATACGACATGCCTGCGCATTGCGGTGTATGCGCAGTTTTGGCAAGTTTTGACCTGATCGCAGCGCTGCAAAAAATAGCTAACGTGCGATCAGGTCAGAATGACCCCCATAGTTAATGAGGTTGAAAAGAGGCAAAATGCCTATCGGGTTCATCCTGTATTCTGTATTAGTTGAGTTCATTATAATGTCCCTGCTGAAGTAATGTTTTATGTCTAGTTAACAACTATAAATCATGTTCTTCCCAGATTATCAATGTCAATAACCTTGGATATCTTTTCCAATCAGAAATGTATCCAATCCGTTTTTAAATGCATTTACACAGTCCGCCATTATTGCCTTCTCTGGCAGGGAATTCCAAATTCTTATTGCCCTAACAGTGCCTCAGCGGGTGCCCTCATGTCCAGTGCCGGTGCAAGGCTTCTCGGCACCATAGGCAAAACCTCTGCCTGCTGCCCTCCCTACCCCCACACCCACCCACCCCTCAGGAAAAACTGTGGCAGTGGCTTCTTAGAAGTTCCACAGCTGTCAAAAAGAGACCGTCCCCTAAAAAAAAATATATATATATTTAAAAAATAAATAAATAAAAAAAAGACACTGACACAAATTCCGCTGACACAAACACACTGACACAGATACACTACCACTACTTACTGACACAGACATCACTTGTTGGCAAATACATACTTACTGACAGACACCCCCTAACTGACAGACACTAGTTACTGGCAGATACCTCTTACTGACACAGATGCCCCTGACTGACAAATACCCCTGGCAGACACCAGTTATTGGCATATACATACCCAGACATACCTTACTGACACAAATTTACTGACACAGATACTTACTGACATATACCCTTTACTGACACACACACTACTTACAGACATACAGTGCACCCCTTACTGATACCACTTACTGGCATGTACATAGACACCCCTTGCTGACAAAGATACAACTTACTGACACACACTACACAGACACCACTTACCGACACAAACACTTACTGACACACACAAACACACTACTTACTGACACACACACACACACACACACACCACTTACTGACACAAATGCACATACTACACAGACACCACTTACTGACACACACAAAAACACTACTTACTGACATAAATGCACACAGACACCACTTACTGACGCAAACACACACACACACACACACACACCACTTACTGACACAAATGCACATAGACAATACTTAGTGACACACACACACACACACACACACACACACACACACACACACACACTCACACACCCTATATAGATACCACTTACTGACAAGAATGCAGATACCAGCTACTGACACACAAACACCACTTACTTACACAAACACACTAAACAGACACCACTTACTAACACAAGGTGAGACGGTAACCCCTCGGCTGTGCGCCGCTTCACGCAGATGTCAGCTCGCTTTGCCATCCACGGACCCGGCTGTTATCTTCTCAGTGCTGCCTCCTCTTCCATGCCCAGGTGTTGGTCCTACTGGCAGGCGGGGGCCCGGTTCTCTGGGACACCCAGTGCCAGATTAAGGTCCTCATGGTCCTGGAGCTGAAATCTATGAAGGGCCTATTGTGTGCCACCGCAAGGGGTGTGACCAGCATGGTGGGGGTGTGGCCACTGGTATGGGGGTGTGAACAGCGCTGTATATATTTGTGTGTGTGTGTGTATGTGTGTGTATGTGTGTATGTATGTATGTATGTATGTATGTATGTGTGTGTGTGTTTGAAACAGAAAAATCTCAGTGCTTTACTTATTATATTACAATAGTTATTTAATTAAAAGGGAAGGAAAAAGGGGGAAGAACAGTGGAAGATGGGAGGAAGACAGGAGGAAGAACAGGGTCTAAATGGGAGGAAGACGGGAGAGAGACAGGGAGAAGAATAGGGGCTAGATGGGAGTAAGTAAGACGGGAGGGATACAGGGGGAAGAACAGTAGGAGATCGGAGAGAGAAGGTAAGATGGCAGGAAGAAGGGAGAGATACAGGTGGGAGAACAGGGGAAGATGGGAGGCACAAGGGGGATGGAAGGAAGATCAGGTGCTAGAAGGGAGGAAAACAGCAGGAGATATGGGGAAGAACAATGGAAGATGGGAGGAAGATAGGGGGAAAAACAGTCTGGTGTTCTGGTGAGGAAGTGGGGGATCAGCCTGGTGACAGGGGAGGAGGGGTATTATCTTGGTGACAAGGGGATGAGGGGGGATTAGGCGGGTGAGGGAGGGAGGGGGAGGGGGGGATTAGCCGGGTGAGGGAGGGAGGGGGAGGGATTAGGCGGGTGAGGGAGGGAAGAGGGGGGATTAGCCAAGTGAGGGAGGGAGGGGGAGGGATTAGCCGGGTGAGGGAGGGAGGGGGGGGGGATTAGCCGGGTGAGGGAGGGAGGGGGGGGGATTAGCCGGGTGAGGGAGGGAGGGGGGGGATTAGCCGGGTGAGGGAGGGAGGGGTGGGGGGATTAGCCGGGTGAGGGAGGGAGGGGGGGGGGATTAGCCGGGTGAGGGAGGGAGGGGGGGGGAGGGAGGGGGGGGATGAGGGAGGGAGGGGGGGATGAGGGAGGGAGGGGGGGGATTAGCCGGGTGAGGGAGGGAGGGAGGGAGGGAGGGGGGGGGGATTAACCGGGTGAGGGAGGGAGGGGGGAATTAGCCTGGGGAGGGTGTTAACCTGGTGACAGGGGGAGGACGAGTGATATGTCTGTAGGGCAGTTAGCCTGAACAGTGGGAGGAGGGGGGGTTATGCTGGTGAGGGGGGGGGGGGTTTAGCCTAGTGACAGGGGGAGGAGGGGGGATTAAGCTGGTGAGAGGGGTTAATCTGGTGAGGAGGGGTGATTACTTTGGTGAGGGGGGTGGGTCAGCCTGGTGACAGGGGGGGAGGGGGATTAGTTTGCTGAGGGAGTTAGCCTGGTGACAGGGAGAGGAGGGGAGGTTAGGCTGGTGAGGGAGGGGGGCAGGGGGATTAGCCAGGTAACAGGGGCAGGAGGTGTGATCAGTCTGGAGGGTGGGTTAACCTGGTGACAGGGGTGGTGGAGGAGATTAGCCTTGTAACAGGGTGAGGTATGGGGGATTAACCTGGTAACAGTGGGAGCCAATCGCTGCACAGCTGCGGGCCACCCGGCGTCTAGAGGGAGCCGCTGCTGAGACAGGAGCCCTGCGGGAGCCGAGTGCCGACAAGGCCGGGGACACAGCTCGGCCTTCCAGATAGGCTGGGGGCGTGGCCCAGGCTGTCCGACGCCCCTCTCACTGTCGCGGAAGCGGAGAACAAGATGCAGGAGAGCGGGCGGGTAACACTTTGTGAACACAATTACGGGGGGGGGGGGGAACGGATAACATACGGGGGAGCCCAATCGCAGAGAGGGGGGGGTGGGGAACGGCCAACATGACGTGGGAGCCAATCGCGGGGGGGGGGAGCTACCAGCTGTTAATTTATTCAGTGTGTGGTGCCGCCCTCCAGTGGTCGCCGCCCCTAGGCAGCTGCCTAAAGCTGCCTAGTGGTAGCGCCGGCCCTGCTCATGTCCTATACAGAGTTCTTTTGAGAAACAATTCCTCTGATAACTCTTTGTAATGTCCCTTTACATACAGTATTTGAAGATATTAATGATGTCTCCTCTTTGATGCCTCTTTTCCAGTGTATACATATTCAACCTAGTAAGCCTTTCTTCGTAATCCAGTCCCTCTAGCCCTTTAATCAATTTAGTAGCTCACCTGTGAACCAGTGACGTGCGGTGAGGTCAGATGCTGGGGAGGCACAGCAAGCTAACCAAACCCACCCATACTTGTCTACTCTCCCGGAATGGCCGGGAGGCTCCCGAAAATCGGGTGACCCTCCCGGCCCCCCGGTAGAGCAGGCAAGTCTCCCGATTTGAGGGGTCCCCCCTGCCCGTCTGCCCACTTTGTGTGTAAAGTGGGCGGTCCGGGCAGTCGATGACGCAATTCTTGCTGAATCGCGTCATCATAGCCACGCCCCCTGCAGTGTAATGCCGGTGATCGTGGCATTACAGAGCGGGGGGCGTGGCTTAAAGGAGGTGTGATGTAACCCCGCCCCGCCCTTGCTCCGCCCCATCCCGCCTCCGGCCCACCCCCTACTTACGTCACAGCGCTCCCCGGCCCGCCTGTTGAGCAGACCTGGCTGCTCTCTCCTTCAGAGAGCAGCCAGAATGTCGGTAAGTATGAACCCACCCCACCCCCACCCCCCCCAGAGAAAAAAAAATGTAGTCTCCCATATTTCACTAAAACCAGCACTAGGCTGAACCAGCCAGGAGGGGTAATGCCATAGCAGGGGAGGCACTCATTGTGGGGTCCCACTGCCATAACATTACAGACCCCCCAAAGCCAGTCAGCCCAGGGCTGGAATTTCTCGGAAAGTGGGGCCCCCAGAAAATAAAACTGGGGTCCCCCCTCCCGAGTAACAAACAGCTGCCCCGCACCCCTGGTGGCGGTGGGTGCGGGGTTCATGGCAAGATAATATTGTTTTTTACAGGCGACCTACAAGTCCCAGCATGCCTGCCCCGGCATGCCGACACTTGGACAACCACATGTGCCAGCATGCCCGGACATAAAGGGCCTGCTGGCACCTGTACTCCACCTGTAAAGAAAATATTAAAATAAAGGACACCTCACGTTTAAAAAAAAAGTTTTATTATTCATTGTCTTCACCTGGGAGGCAGCGGCCTTTAAGCTCTTTTGCGCAGCCGCCGCCTTCCCAGTACTTCCTTCGTCTTCACCTGCAGGGCGGCAGCTGTTAAGCTCTTTTGCATAGCCGCCACCCAGCCAGGACTTCCTGCGTCTTCTGTCTTCTGGAGCTCTTCACTGCTCCTCCTCCGCCGTCGGACTGACACCGCTGCCTCGCGCTGACTTATACAGTATGTCAGCCAGAGGGGGCGTGGCGATGATGCGGTGAGCCGTGATTGGCTCGCGGCGGCCCTCTTGAATTTCAAAAATGACGCTGGGCGCCATTTTTTAAACTGGTACTGCTTCACTGTCAAACTCTGCAGAATGGCAGGCAGGGATCTCGGATCCTTGCCTGCCACTATGGCTACCTCCGGCGGGTCTCGCTCCGCCGCTTCCCGCCGCCAATGTCGCTCGTACTTCCGCCGCATCCCGCGTCTCTGAAGCCCGCACCTCCGCCGCGCCCACTGTGATGACAGTGGATCCAGTGACGGATCCGCTGGCCAATCACTGTGGCCTCACTGACAGGGACGTGCTTTCATGGGTTGAAAGCATGTCCGTTTAGCAAAGCGGCACTTTAATAGGTGCCGCTTTGTAATAGATTTTGAATGGGCTTTTACAGCCAGTGGTTTGACCCTGCCCGCCCCCCTAATCCTACCCCTATCCCACTCACAACGAGAGGCACCACGATCGGTGCCTCCCAACCCCATTTAGATAGCAGTAATGATTAAAAAAATATCAAGGAGATACTTATGACACAGAATCTGTGTCATAAGTATCTTCTTTATATTGGCCCTCATTCCGAGTTGTTCGCTCGCAAGCTGCTTTTAGCAGCATTGCACACGCTAAGCCGCCGCCTACTTGGAGTGAATCTTAACCTATCAAAATTGCGAACGAAAGGTTCTCAAAATTGCGAATAGAAATTTCTTTGCAGTTTCTGAGTAGCTCGAGACTTACTCTTCCAGTGCGATCAGTTCAGTGCTTGTCGTTCCTGGTTTGACGTCACAAACATACCCAGCGTTCGCCCAGACACTCCTCCGTTTCTCCAGCCACTCCCGCGTTTTTCCCAGAAACGGTAGCGTTTTTTCACACACTCCCATAAAACGTCCAGTTTCCGCCCAGAAACACCCACTTCCTGTCAATCACACTCCGATCTCCAGAACGAAGAAAAAACCTTGTAATGCCGTGAGTAAAATACCTAACTGCATAGCAAATTTACTTGGCGCAGTCGCAGTGCGAACATTGCGCATGCGCAGTTAGCGGAAAATCGCTGCGATGCGAAGAAAATTACCGAGCGAACAACTCGGAATGACCACCATTATTTTAATCATTAATAAGCTGCCTCCCCTGACTGCACGTCTCTGCTTTGAACCCTTTCGAGTTCACTAGTATCTTTTTTATAATGTGGTGCCCAAAATTGAACACAATATTCCAGGTGCGTGCGGACGTACCAATGATTTGTACAGCGGCAGGATTACACTCTCATCCCTTGTCTCAATTCTCCGTTTTATGCATGCTAGCACTTTACTTGCCTTCTTTGCTGCACTTTGACATTGCACGGTTATTATGCCTATTATCAATGAGTACCCCCAAATCTTTTTCCAATATTGTTACCCCTAGATTTTCCACATTTAATGTGTAGGATGTAAGTTTGTTTTTACTCCCAAAGTGCATAACTTTGCATTTTTCTCTATTGCACCTCATTCTCCATTTAGACGCACAGATTTCAAGTTTAGATAAGTCATTCTGTAGAGACTCCACATCTATTTACAAATTAATTACCCTACACAGTTTAGTATCATCTGCAAAGTTTGACACTTTGCTTTCCAGGCCTATTTCTAGGTCATTAATAAATATGTTGAACAGTAGTGGCCCGAGTACGGACCCTTGCGGTATTCCGCTGACTACTGGTGCCCAGCTGGAGGACATCCCATTCACCACTACTCGCTGTACCCTGTTATCCAGCCAGTTACTTATCCATGTACAAATAGTTTTTCCTAGGCCAAGCTACTTTAATTTGATGATCAGTCTCCTGTGAGGTACTGTATCGAAGACTTTTGCAAAATCTAAATAAACCACATTCACTGCTTTTCCCTTTTCAAGATTGTCACTTCCTCATAGAAGCTAACTTAGTTTGACATGATCTGTCCCTCACAAACCCATGCTGGTTCCTGCTAATAATCTTAGCGGTCTGCAGATACTCCTGTATGTAATCCCTTATAATTCCTTCCAATATTTTCCCCACTATAAATGTCAAACTAACCAGTCTGTAGTTACCCGAATAATTTTTAGATCCCTTTTTAAATAATGGTACTACCTCAGCTATTTGCCAATCTTTCGGTACCATGACTGATCTAATTGAACTATTGAATATTAAGTATAGAGGTCTTGCTAGTTATGACCTAAGCTCCATAAGAACCCTCGGGTGAAGTCAATCTGGGCCAGGTGATTTATTAATCTTAAGTTTGCTTAGTCTCTCCCGGACTACTTCTTCACTTAAACAAGTATCTATCCACAAATCATTACTGTCACTATCGTTATGCACTACTCCCACCGTCAGTTCTTCTCTGGTGAACACTGATGAAAAAAATTTGTTCACTATTTCCGCTTTTATTTCGTCATCATTTATCAATACTCCAAATTCATCTTTTATTGGACCTACATTTTCCTTTTTAACCTTTTACCGTTTATGTATTTAAAAAACTTTTTAGGATTGGTTTTACTCTCTATAGCAATTTGCTTTTCGTTTTCAATTTTTGCTGCTCTTATTACTTTTTTGAATCTTTTATTGCATTCCTTGTAGTACTGGAATGACTCCTCCTTTCCATTAGATTTAAATGCTTTGAAAGCCAGCTTCTTTTTATCCATTTCTTCCTTGACCACCTTATTAAGCCACATCGGTTTGAGTTTATTACTCCTCCATTTACTGCCCGTGGGAATGAATTTGTGAATATTGCAATCTAGCGACCCTTTTAAAGCATCCCACATTTCCATAGTGTTCTTGCCATGAAACAAAACTTCCCAGTCAATGTCGTTTAGTGCACATCTCAGCATACTGAAGTTAGCTTTTCTAAAGTTAAATGTTTTGGTTGATCCCTTATAGCTATGCTTCCTGAAACTGATGTCGAATGTGATCATATAGTGACCCAAAGTCCCCCCAACTTTAGTGTTTGATGTAATGTCCACATTATTGGTAATTGCTAGATCAAGAGTAGTTTTACCTCCAGTTGGGTCTTCGACTAATTGAGACAAGTAGTGATCCTTTAACGTATTTGAGAACCTGTTACCCTAGCTTTAACACATGAATCGTTACTCCAATTTATATCAGGATAATTAAAATCCCCAATCACTAGGATGTCCCCCGATCCCTCAGCCTTTTCAATTTGCTGCAAGAGTTGTTCCTCCTCATGTATGCTAATATCCGGCTGTGTGTAGCACGTGCCTATGACTAGTTTTTTTGCATCAATACCCCCACTTGAGATTTCAACCCATAGTGACTCCACATTTTCTCCAATACATGCGCAACAATTTGAGCACATCTCATTCAAAAGATCTTTGTATTTATGGACTGGTTTGATTGTTCATAGCAAATCCGTACATGTTTTTTATATAGATGTTAATTTACATATGCGCATATGTTATTTTGTTTCTCGCAGTGGCAACAAATACCATATAAGGATTTTTAGTATAACTGTATTGAACATTTATGCTATGCTAGAAAAATAAATGTGTTATTTGATTTTGATCTATTTGTGCTCTATTTTCTCTTCCTGGTAGACCAAGCCACCTTCACATGTCCTGACCACTGGAGTTTGGTTGGATAGATGAATCACTGTGATCATGTCTTTGTGCCACTGCACCCAGATGTCGTGCAGTGGGGTTGAAGCCATGATAACACAATCATATACTGTAGCACCACCATGTCCACTCATTTTTCCCCAGTACCTCCCTTACAGGATCTCCCAGAAAGAATCAAATGTCAGTGAGAATGATCTAAATACTCGCTAATCATTTAGATAATGTAGCCTATCAATTCCCTAAATTTAATTCACAAAGTGCATCAAGCCTGAGTGAAGTAACTCGTTCCTAATTAAATGATTGGACATGATTAAGAATTTCACACGTCAACTCATTGCATGCTTGAAAAGAAATGCAGATTTTCACACGTATTAAAAGTTGCCTGCATGTACCGTATGCAGCGAGTCTGGTATAGAAGATCTACAGTCATTAAGTCGTCCCCATATGGTCAACAAGCACTAGGTCAACATGGACAAAAGGTCAATGCTGGAAACGGTCTACAGGTACAAAAGGTCGACAGGGTCAAAATGTCAGCATGAGTGTGGTCAGCACAAAAATGGTTGACACACTTATTTGTGCAATTTTGGGGTTTGTGTGGATAGTTTTTTCATCTGGCACCACAAAATTGTTAAAACGTGTCCGCTCACCACGTTTCGTGCAAGGTCTCCTCGCTCCACTTGCTACAGGGTTACAAAAGGTTATGATTTGGGACATAGATAGTCAAGGAAGGGAAAAGTAAATAAAAAATTGAAACCCCCCACAAAAAACACAGGTTGACCATATGTGTGTCGACCAATGCCATGTCAACCATATGAACTAGTCGACCTTTTGAACCTGTCAACCTTTTCCAGTGTTGACCTTTCATATGTAGACCTTTTGTCCATGTCGACCTGGTGTCTGTCGGCCATATGGGATCGACCTAATGACTGTAGACCTAATGTATGTCGACCAATAGTCCGGATCCCATATGCACGCTGTCACGATCCACTGTTCCACCAGTGGTGCTGAACTCTCCAGTGCTGCTGTTCCAGACAGTGTGGTCCCATATTCTGTTTGGTATACTACAAGCCTGTGTTAATTATATATCCAGCAGCTATGGGTTACACCCAGGGCCGGGCTGCCCATCTGGCACTTCTGGCAAATGCCAGAAGGGCCGATGGGCTGGTGGGCTGGTCCTGTCATTCATAGAGTAGGGAAGGCAGCGCAGGGGAGCCTGCAGCTCTCTGTTGTAGACGCTCCCCCACCCCCCTGCTCATCTCCATGGAAATGGAAGTGTGCCGCGAGTCCATGCCCACTGACTTGCAGCATGCCCCCGCCCATTTCCATGGAAATGGGGGCGTGTCGCGAGTCCACGCCCCCTGACTCGCAGCATGCTCCCGCCCATTTCCATGGAAATGGGGGGGTGCCACGAGTCCACATCCCCTTGACTCGCGGCACGCCCCTATCACTATTGCGCCACGCCCTCGTTCCAGGCATGCATGCGCACACGCTTGGCAGGCACAAATTTGGACCCCAGTCCATCCCTGGTTGTACCTGTGACTCTCCTATTTCAACCTACTCCATAGTTTCATCTGGGCCAGATCATTGTGTCAGTTTTTACTTTGCATCAGCTGGTGTACCTTTGGTTACCCTTTCATCCTGATGGAATCTTTGTATATGGGGCCTGATTCAGACCGGATGGCTGTTGTGGATTTTGCAAGGCTGGCGATTATCGATTGACTGTGCAATGTGTACAGATCGTAATGCACACGCGCAAGGCCAAAATGCAAAAAAATCCAGCTTCTTTTTCGATCACTAGGCGTACGTAAGTTGATTGATAAGAAGCTGCGTTTGGGGGTGTCAGGAGAAACGCAAGCTTTCCCAAGTGTCTTCAGGGACGTCGTGTGACGTCAGCTCCGGCCCCGATCAGCCTGATTCTATCGCAGTGTAGGAGCAGGTCCCGCGCTACGCACAGACTGGAAAAATCATTCGATAGTGAGTGAGTTGAGAACGGATTTACCAGTGACCGGTGTTCGCAGAGATTTTTGCAAGGCTTACGCAGACTTACACAGGGCGGATTTTCACTCTGTTTGGGCGGAGACTATCTGATCGCAAATCTCTGCAAATTTGCAGAGGTGCGATCAGGTCTGAATTACCCCCTTGATCCTGTGCCTCTCACTTCACTGCCCCCAAGCATCCCGGTGGTGCATCAGTTCCTGTGGCTCGCACCAGGGCCGCAACTAGGGGAGGCTAAGGGGGAATGCAACCCGGGCTGTCGGTGCTGTCTTCCAGCAGCCTACGATCCTGGCTGTCTGACCAGTACCGACTGAGCTGATCTTATCAAAAACAGGTCCCGCGCAAGCTCTGTGTATTGTCCCCTTATATATTTGTAGATGTTGATCATGTCCCCTCTTAGTCTCCTCTTTTCCAGTGTAAACATGCCTAGCCTTGCAAGCCTTTCCTCGTATTCCAGCGTCTCCATGCCCTTAATTAGTTTGGTCGCCTGCCTCTGAACCTTTTCTAGCTCCAGAATATCCTTTTTGTAGTATGGTGCCCAAAATTGTACACAGTATTCTAGATGTGGCCTCACTAGTTATTTATATAATGGTAGTACCTACTGCGCATGCGCGGAACACCGGGAAAATGGCACCGCGCCATTTTCACAGTGATTTCGGCAGTACTGCTGCTACGCCGCGGGACTCCGGAGGGTAAGTATTTCTAATAATGGGTGCAGGGTGTGTGGTGTGGTCCCCCCTGGACCCCCGGGGGCCTGTGTGCACTGCACACACTACACCCATTATAAATACGCTAGTGTTTGTCAGCCATCCACCTGGCAATGGAAACTTAAATCCTGGACAACCTCCAACTTTCATCGATTATCACTACAGCAGTTTTGTGGTGAGTTTAAAGATAGACTTTATTATCGGCACTGTGCTCCCAGGTAACATTATCAACCTCCGCCTATAGGAGGATGTAGTGTACAGATGTAGCCACCTTTATCTTGACTGTTTCTCCGCCGAGACGGGCGTTTAGTCACGCTAATGCGATAGCTGAGTTTCATCACAGGCAGGCGCGTTGAGGCGATCTAGATACTCATCATGCATTACACATCTCCACCACTGTGTCGCTAATGCTCCACTAATCCAGTACTTTCGATCGTACAGTATAGCGGCGGATTGATCTACAGCTCTGGCAATACTGTAGGCGTAACGGGAGGCGGTGGAAAAAGTATGGAGTACTGTACAGTATGTGTATGGAGACGCAACTACAGTAATTGTGTAAAAGGAAGAATGTACAGTACAATGTATAAACACCGTGCTTTTAAAATATATGAGCGTCTGAGTTCGCTAATGCATAATGGGAATGGAGGGCTAGCCGGAGGCGGAGGAAAACACCGTGCTTTACAAATGCGAGCGTCCGAGTCCTCTAAGGCATAAACCAACAGCAATGGGGCGGGGGCCGGCCGCTGTTTGCAGTACTTTCACACATGAAATTGGAAATCTCTCATGAGGCGTCGTGGGCTAGGGGTGAAGGCTCCCACCTCCCTCGCTGGGGGTCCAGGGTTCGAGACCTGATGTGCTTTCTTTCTTTTTTTTTTTTTTTTTTTCTGTAATAATGCACTGTATTCTTTTATTTACACTGTAAGACAGTCAATGGAAGGATGCACACAGATTTCACATAAATCAAAGTACATCTGCAGGAGCGATTCTTTACGCTAAATGCACCTAAACAGCGGGAATGAAATGAGTGTATTCTGACGCTACCAACTGAGCAAAACAGTACTGTAGATCTTCAGCGTTTGTGTATTGCACAGGACCTGAATTTCCTCCCTGTGCAGGCCCCCAGGGGGGAAGGGTGATGGGGGTAGGGGGGAGACGATGGAAAATACTGTGCCTTTGAAATGCAATTACATGAGCGTCCGAGTACACTACGGCATACTGTAAACCAACACCAATGGGAAGGAAGTGCCAACCTTATTTTTAATGTGTTCCCGTGACATTCACTTTAAAAAAAAAAAATTTCTCTCCAATACAGTACATCCAATGGAAGGATGCACACAGGTTTCACATACTGTACAGTAAATCAAAGTACATCTGCAGGAGCGATTCTTTACGCTAAATGCAACCTACAGTACAGTACTGTAAGTGAGCAAAACAGTACTACAGTGGGCGTTTGTGTATTGCACATAACCAGCATTTGCATTCCCTCCCTGTCTACTGCATGATCTGTGCAGGCTCCCATGGGGGAAGGGCAGCAGGCTAGCCGGAGGCGGAGGAAAACACCGTGCTTTACAAATGCGAGCGTCCGAGTCCTCTAAGGCATAAACCAACAGCAATGGGGCGGGGGCCGGCCGCTGTTTGCAGTACTTTCACACATGAAATTGGAAATCTCTCATGAGGCGTCGTGGGCTAGGGGTGAAGGCTCCCACCTCCCTCGCTGGGGGTCCAGGGTTCGAGACCTGATGTGCTTTCTTTTTTTTTTTTTTTTTTCTGTAATAATGCACTGTATTCTTTTATTTACACTGTAAGACAGTCAATGGAAGGATGCACACAGATTTCACATAAATCAAAGTACATCTGCAGGAGCGATTCTTTACGCTAAATGCACCTAAACAGCGGGAATGAAATGAGTGTATTCTGACGCTACCAACTGAGCAAAACAGTACTGTAGATCTTCAGCGTTTGTGTATTGCACAGGACCTGAATTTCCTCCCTGTGCAGGCCCCCAGGGGGGAAGGGTGATGGGGGTAGGGGGGAGACGATGGAAAATACTGTGCCTTTGAAATGCAATTACATGAGCGTCCGAGTACACTACGGCATACTGTAAACCAACACCAATGGGAAGGAAGTGCCAACCTTATTTTTAATGTGTTCCCGTGACATTCACTTTAAAAAAAAAAAATTTCTCTCCAATACAGTACATCCAATGGAAGGATGCACACAGGTTTCACATACTGTACAGTAAATCAAAGTACATCTGCAGGAGCGATTCTTTACGCTAAATGCAACCTACAGTACAGTACTGTAAGTGAGCAAAACAGTACTACAGTGGGCGTTTGTGTATTGCACATAACCAGCATTTGCATTCCCTCCCTGTCTACTGCATGATCTGTGCAGGCTCCCATGGGGGAAGGGCAGCAGGCTAGCCGGAGGCGGAGGAAAACACCGTGCTTTACAAATGCGAGCGTCCGAGTCCTCTAAGGCATAAACCAACAGCAATGGGGCGGGGGCCGGCCGCTGTTTGCAGTACTTTCACACATGAAATTGGAAATCTCTCATGAGGTGTCGTGGGCTAGGGGTGAAGGCTCCCACCTCCCTCGCTGGGGGTCCAGGGTTCGAGACCTGATGTGCTTTCTTTCTTTCTTTTTTTTTTTTTTTCTGTAATAATGCACTGTATTCTTTTATTTACACTGTAAGACAGTCAATGGAAGGATGCACACAGATTTCACATAAATCAAAGTACATCTGCAGGAGCGATTCTTTACGCTAAATGCACCTAAACAGCGGGAATGAAATGAGTGTATTCTGACGCTACCAACTGAGCAAAACAGTACTGTAGATCTTCAGCGTTTGTGTATTGCACAGGACCTGAATTTCCTCCCTGTGCAGGCCCCCAGGGGGGAAGGGTGATGGGGGTAGGGGGGAGACGATGGAAAATACTGTGCCTTTGAAATGCAATTACATGAGCGTCCGAGTACACTACGGCATACTGTAAACCAACACCAATGGGAAGGAAGTGCCAACCTTATTTTTAATGTGTTCCCGTGACATTCACTTTAAAAAAAAAAAATTTCTCTCCAATACAGTACATCCAATGGAAGGATGCACACAGGTTTCACATACTGTACACGGTCGGCGGCCATGTTGTCAGGTTGCTAAGCGATCCAGCTCGGTATACCGTAATGTGCATAGACCTCGCTTATCCCAATGTAATTGAGCTAGGGGATTGTGACGCTCCTTCAGCATTGCCCCCTGAACTGTGAAATGTATGCCATATTGTATCTCACTACATATCCGAGCGCTGCCACGTGCTGGGAGTTCACGGTCGGCGGCCATGTTGTCAGGTTGCTAAGCGATCCAGCTCGGTATACCGTAATGTGCATAGACCTCGCTTATCCCAATGTAATTGAGCTAGGGGATTGTGACGCTCCTTCAGCATTGCCCCCTGAACTGTGAAATGTATGCCATATTGTATCTCACTACATATCCGAGCGCTGCCACGTGCTGGGAGTTCACGGTCGGCGGCCATGTTGTCAGGTTGCTAAGCGATCCAGCTCGGTATACCGTAATGTGCATAGACCTCGCTTATCCCAATGTAATTGAGCTAGGGGATTGTGACGCTCCTTCAGCATTGCCCCCTGAACTGTGAAATGTATGCCATATTGTATCTCACTACATATCCGAGCGCTGCCACGTGCTGGGAGTTCACGGTCGGCGGCCATTTTGTCAGGTTGCTAAGCGATCCAGCTCGGTATACCGTAATGTGCATAGACCTCGCTTATCCCAATGTAATTGAGCTAGGGGATTGTGACGCTCCTTCAGCATTGCCCCCTGAACTGTGAAATGTATGCCATACTGTATCTCACTACATATACGAGCGCTGCCACGTGCTGGGGGTTCACGGTCGGTGGCCATTTTTAGTGTGCATAGAACTCGCTTATCCACATAGGCCCCTGTGTTTTTAACTACTATATTGAGATGCACATTTCTAGGCCTACAGTATTTAATATACAGTAAGCAGCATTGTTGTTAGGCAATAATTGAAGAATTTACATACAGTACTGACATGTACTGTATGTAATGCTTGTACATCATGTCAGTCGACCCTTATGCTGTACACTACTGTAAGTCTCACAGGGCCCATGCACTTCCAAGGAGGGTTATTTACTGTACTGTATCTGTTTCATACAGGAAACTAATTGCAGTCCATAACACTGAAGTTGTATTTTCAGTACTGTACAGTATACAATACTTAAATTTGAACATCAGGTACTGGATAGTAAACATGTACAGTATTAACTTCTATCATAAAACTCTTATGCATTTTCAGATGTGTAAATTTTAGACTACAGTATTCACAAATGTTTTCTCTCCATACAGGAATTATAGTTGGACAACATGCCAGTAACTATCAACAAAACGATGAGCAAGATAATCGCCAACATGAAAAAAGAAAATAAAACCATCAAAGAGATCCATGCATGGCTCAAGGAAAGTGGCATTATAGTCACTTTAGAAACGGTGCGCTATCATGCATTCGAGAGAACAACGCCCAGATTTGTATTTCCTACAAAATGCACATGGTACGTACTGTACACTACTGTAATGTTTAAATGACTTGCTTTATACCATAAACAATTTTTTTGAAATAAAATAAAAACTTCATCAATTGTAACTGTGATTGTGCTGTTCATGAATTCATATTTTTCATACTGTATTGTACTGTAGGAGAGTGCAACAAATTGTGGAGGAACTAACTCGTGAGGATGATGAGCGTACTGCTCTGCAAATAAAACGAATTCTCCATTCCAAGTATGACCTGGACATATCGGCCACCAGCATCAGAAGGATGCGACGGAAAATGGGATGGACCTTTGGCGCAACAAGGTAAAATACTGAAAGCAGTATAAACCATACAGTAAATGCACTGTTAATAATCCCTTGATACGTGATATAATAATGCCATAAATCATTATACAGAGTGTGTACTTTATACTATATACAGTATGTGTGTGTGTATATACTGTATATATTCTATCCCAAAAGAGATACCTACTGTATAGGCACTCAGAGACAGCAATGAAGCATTGCCGGCTTATTGTGATGATTACATACTGTATACTGTGTGTGTGTGTTTGTGTGTATGTACAGTATGTATATATATATTACTCTGTATGTAACTTAATGTACTGTATGTACAGTTTAATGTATACAGTAGGTATATAATACAGTATACTGCACATACAGTCTACTGTATATACAGTAATCTGTAAATCTGTAATTTCATAACTGTATCTGATTTCATTATTTTTGGCTCTTCACAGGATATCTCCAATGATAAGAGATGTGAATAAAGAAAAGAGAGTGGAACAGGCACGGCGATGGATTGAGAGTGGTGAAACATTTGATGATGTCATTTTCACAGATGAATCGTCTGTTGCCCTTGAGCGGTTCTCCAGAATGTCATTCAGGAAACGTAACCATATCTCTTTAAAACCACGCCCAAAGCATCCATTGAAAGTCCATGTATGGGGAGGCATATCACGATTAGGAGCTGGTCCCCTATTATTTTTCGAAGGTACAGTACTATACTTTATTCTGTGCCTGTGTTCTGTAAAAATACATGTTGTACTGTAGAGTACGTGTAACTGCACAATAAAAGGAGTTGCTTATTAATGAACAACATTTTTTGATTTCTGTAGGAATCATGGATAAGAAATATTTCCAAGAAACAATAGTAGAGAAATGTATGGTGCCATTTGTGAATAAATATTACCCAACTCACCATAGGATATTCCAAGACAATGATCCTAAACACTCCGCCTCAGCCAAATTTATGGAAGAGAAAGGTATGAATTGGGAACGCACACCACCAGAGTGAGTATTCTTTCAACAGTGTACAAGTAAAATTTTGGATAGCACTCTAGTACTGTAAAAAAAATTTTTGTTTAATAAACAGTACAATATTGTATGTTTAATTTTCTCTATTTACTGTAATGTAATTAATTTTTTCTATACGCTTTTTTTTTATTTTTATATAGATCACCAGACATGAACCCAATCGAATTAGTGTGGGCTCAATTGAAGAGGTACGTTAGGAGTGTTGCAAAGCCAACAACAAAACAGCAACTGGTGGATGGGATAAAGAAATTTTGGCTAGAAGTACTCACACCTGAACATTGTAATAATTATATAAATCACCTGTATAAAGTATTACCTGTTGTAGTTGAAAGAAATGGTCAAGCCACAAATATGTAGTTCTGTATTTTCTGTTTAAAATTTTAAATTGGTGCATTATTAAAAAAAATGATAAAATTGCCTTTGTCTGATTATTGCATAAACTAATGTAGAATATTATACAGTAGTAATGTTATTGATGTGTACTGTATGAACAGTTATTTTCAGTTTTATAAGTCCTGAATAAGAGTACTGTACATTTTGATCAGTGCAGTACATGGAATCGGATGTTGTAATACTTTATTTTTACATTAATATTGATGTTTTTCCAATAAATATTCAATTTTACAGTATGGTACGGTACAGTACTTGAGGGTACCTGTACAGTATGATACGTCATTATGGGGGAGAAATACTGTATCCACTAAATGTACAGTAAAATGTTTTTTTCTTATTACAAACACACAAATGCATCTCAGATGGAAATATGCTATACACAGCAGACAGCTTATGGTGACAGAACTTCCCTACTGTATCCCCACCCATAGTCGTGGTATATTTTAGATTGCCTAATGAGACACTCCTGCAGCATTGCCAATGATTCATGTAAAACCTGTGTGCAAACAGTATCTGTATTGAATGCAAAGTACAGTAAGAGTACAGTATACAGTATTATCAGAGCCAAACCTGACCAACATGATGCCCTAGGCTAGATTTTGGCTGATGCCCTCTTGCACAGATGCTACGTAGTTCCGCCTCTAACCCTGCACCCCTTTCCCAGCACCATCACCCATTTTGGCGCTCCTACCCCCTATAATCTAAATAAGAACAATGTGCACATTTAGTGCCAGCCCAAAACAGTGTACAGTATGTTCTTGCTGGGAAGGGGCATGGTAACACAATAATACCCGAAGATGAAATGACACAACACAGTACTGCAACTTTATTCACATTATATCATGCAGTGGTGTCTCTTATTCTCATGACATCATATCATAGTACCACATTACTCCTAACAGTAATGCCCCTTATTCACATTACACCCCACCACATTCATCTTTATTTACATTAGACCACAGGTTCTCAAACTCAGTCCTCAGGACCCCACACAGTGCAGGTTTTGCAGGTCTCACAGAATCACAAGTGAAAAAATTAGCTCCACCTACTGTATGGACCTTCTAAAATGTGTCAGTTAGTAATGAATACATCTGTGCACTTGCTGGTTTACCTGCAAAACATGCACTGTGTGGGGTCCTGAGGACCAAGTTTGAGAACCACTGCATTAGACCATGCAGTAGTGCCCTTTCCTTATGTTACACCAGAAAATATTGTAGTACACCTTATACACATACAGTACAGTAATGCCACACATTAGTAATGCATTTCATATTTAAATTTTCTGATTTAATTTCATAGAGCCGCAGTCACTCACAGAATATAGGCATGTACTGTAGCATCTCATTTTATTCTGCAGAAGCTGATTATTCCCGTTTGGCTAGTTTGCCGCCTCTGTACAGTATATCACAATAGAAAAAAGTTATAGTGTCAGTGAAAAAAGCACCTCATGACAGATACTGTACACAAGCTCATGTCTAAATACTGTATACTGTAAGCAGTGACATTAAGGGGTACAGTACTGTATATGCAATTGCAGTCGAATTCCGGAAGGAATACGGAAAAAATGGACACGGGATCCCCCATCTTTTTAGAACCAGCACCGGGCTCTGCGCCTGGTCCTGGTGCAAAAAATAAGGGGGACAAAAAAAGCGTAGGGGTTCCCCATATTTTTTGAATCAGCACTGGGCTCCACTAGCTGGACAGATAATGCACAGCCGGGGGAGACTTTTATACCGGTCCCTGCGGCCATGGAATTAAATACCCAACTAGTCACACCTGGCCGGAGTACCCTGGAGGAGTGGGGGCCACTTAAATCAAGGGGACCCCCCTCCAGCCACTCGATTATCTCTATCACCCCTGTGTATTGTAGCTAGGGGATTGTGACGCTCCTTCAGCATTGCCCCGTAGCCTGCAAAATCTGTGCTGTTATTTGCTCCATAGCTGAGTGCCTCCTAGGAGCTACTGTAGGAGTCACAGGCGGTAGCCATTTCAATTGAGTCTGCCCTGCTATAGAATTGTACAGGTATGTGTACATTACCGTACGGTGCATAGAACCTTTACAGTAGAAACTCTCCTGCAGCTTTGGCCTGCTTTACTGTATGTACTGTAAAACTTGTGTTTTGTCAGTTTGCTATGCGACCGAGCCCGGTGTAACGTACAGTACTGTAATGTGCATAGACCTCGCTTACAGTATCTCTGTGTATTTTGGCTAGGGGATTGTGACGCTCCTTCAGCATCGCCCCGTAGCCTGCACAGCTTATGCCATTTCTCATTCCATACCCAACTGCTGCATGCCACGAGGTGGGGGTTCAGGAGGTGGGGGTTCATGGGTAGTGGTCGTTTTGACAGTGTGCTATGCGATTGAGTCCGGTGTACCGTAATACTGTATGCAATCCTACAGTGGCTTATCCCTCCCCTGTGTATTTTGGCTAGGGGATTGTGACGCTCCTTCAGCATTGCCCCATAACCTGCACAAGGGTTCAGGGGCGGCGGCCATTTTGCCAGTGTGCTACAGTATGTCATCGAGTCCGGTGTACCATAATATGCATACTGTGTATTTTAGCTAGGGGATTGTGACGCTCCTTCAGCATTGCCCCATAGTCTGTACAATCTGGACTATTACTTGCTCCGTAGCCTAGGGCCTCTGTGGGGCAAGGAGTCATAGGTGGTAGCCATTTCTATTCAGTCTGCCCAGCTACAGAATTGTATGTGTACTGTGTACGGAGCATAGTACCTTAACCTGCATAGAACCTGCACATTATGGTACACCGGACTCGATCGCATAGAACCGCTCATGCAGCTACTGTATGCCCTGGTTTACAGTATGTGAATAAAAAAAATAATAAAGTGTCTGAAAAAAACTACAGTAACATGCATTCGTACTTAAGGAATCGAACCCTGGACTCTGAGTATAGGAAGCGAAACACTTCACCACTTCGCCGCAGACAAATGTATAAATCCGTTGGTTTTGATTATGCTGTAATGGCTACGGGATTAGGACGATAACATACTGTAGAAAATTCCTAATCTTGAGAGGCAATAGTGAACTTGTAACACACATCCATTTGCGACAGTGTACACTACTGGTTTTACAGTACTGTGTTTTGTCTGCGGGACTTGGACGCTCACATACAGTATTCATAAAGTATTGTAGATGGATCATATACTGTATGCTGTACTACTGTATTTGCGTCGGTGTCGTACTGTATATACAGTACTGTATTAAATAATGCAGCGTAATGAGTACAGTATTTGCTGTATGCAGCGTAATGAGACGCCTTAGTAAAGTAGTCCTTATTATGTATGTCAGTATTGTATTTTACGGGAGACCACACGCATGCGCAGTGGTGATTGTAAAAAGCGACATCTGGTGGCTGATCGCAGGTATTACACGTAAAGGTAACGCCAAACGTCAAATGTCTGTCTCCGTGCGATTAGATAGCCTCTCTGTGGCTAGGCGCGCCTCGCTACGCCACAGTACGCTGCGTATGGTCGAACGGGACAACCGCCGCGGCCACTCAAGATAAAGGTGGCTACATCTGTAGCATATAGGGCTTGTAGTGTAGTGGTGTAATGTAGTATATAGCAGGGACGTGCAGTGAGGTAAATGGCTCAGGAGGCACTGGCTAGTACCAAAGCCAGATTTACATACAATATATAACAATAAGGGTGTATGTGGGGTGTAGTATGGTATGCCGGCGGTCGGGCTCCCGGCGACCAGCATGCCGGCGCCGGGAGCCCGACCGCCGGCATACCGACACCGTGGCGAACGCAAAGGAGCCCCTTGCGGGCTCGCTGCGCTCGCTACGCTATTTTATTCTCCCTCCAGGGGGGTCGTGGACCCCCACGAGGGAGAATATGTGCCGGTATGCAGGGTGTCGGGATTCCGGCACCGGTATACTGTGCGCCGGGATCCCGACATTCGGCAAACTGAAGATCACCCTGTATGTGGGCATTATACACAAGCGCAGCAGTAAATAATACTGCTGGAAGTTTGGTGAGTATTGATCAGAGATGTGTGGAATAGATAGGTAGGAGGGGCACTGCCTCAACTGCCAGAGACTTTTTACTCCACAGTTTTGACTATAAAAATGATTAGAATAATACAAAGAAGATATTTGTAACATATTCTTTGTATTTTTCATATACTTTATATAGTCAAAACTCTAGCTCATACGTTAGTATGACAGCAAAGGCTCTGCCTCTCCTGCCTCACTCCACCGCACGTCACTAGGGGCATATAGTGCAGTGATGTAATGCAGCATGTAGAGGGATGCAGTGTAGTATATAGGGGATGTAGTGTAGTTATGTTACACTACAGCCCCCTCTATGCTACAATGCATAAAGGGTATGTAGTGTAATGTATAGGGGCATGCAGTGTAGTCATGTAGAGCAGTAATATGTAAGGGGGCACACAGGGGGGCATGTGACAGAGACACTTTGGGCATTTGGGCCACATAGGGCAATATTGTCCATAGTATCCTCTTTTTTTCAAAATATTTTATAATCTGATTATTTTAGTGTAATGTGGGGGATTATTTTATTTTTTTGAGGGGAGGGGGGGGGGGGGGTCAAATTGCTGCCTTGCCCCGGGTTTCGGCCCTGCCTCGCAAATCTCTGCTTCTAAAGCAAAGGTTCTCAAACGTGGTCCTCAAGGCACCCCAACAGTCCAGGTTTTAGGTACAGCCATGATTCCTTGAGGACCGCATTTGAGAACCTCTGTTCTAAACAGTTAGGTTCATCAGTTTCTGTGCCTTTCACCTCCCTGCTTCCAAGCAGCACACTGTTGTATCATTGCTGGCTCATTTGAATCCTATATAATTAGCCTTCTTCATTCTTGCTTAAGTATAAGCTTAACCCTGCACTGTATCGTGTGTGTTAATAAACATCCTTGTTTCTCTTATAACTTCCGTAGTGTTGTATCATTCCTTGCAAGTACACACACGGGAATTCCTAGTGACTTGACATAAGTATTTGCACTAGCATACATCCCAACATCTTATAACCACAAAGTGGGACATCTTCACGCGATTGCGCCCAAAAAGGGGTCGTAGCCTATGGAAAAGGGGGCATGGCTTCACAGGAGGGCCCGCGATCATGAGCCACGCCCCCGTTTTCATCACTGAGGGGGCATGCCCAGCGCTCTGTGAGCTGCTGGCATGCCCCCTCTCCCTCTGATTCCACTGAATAGACGCTGTGCAAACGCTAAGCAGAACAGCATTGACAAGAGCCTCCCAACTGACCCCGCCCCCAAACCTCGGGACACTGCGGCCCGCGGGTGGGACAGCGGGACAATCCTGCGAAATCGGGACATTTGGGAGGTATGCACTAGCTCTATCCTTGGTGCAAGAGATACGTCTAAGGGGGTAATTCAGACCTGATCAGTGGGCTGCAAACTTTGCTGTCCTGCGTTCAGATAGTCGCTGCCTCCAGAGGGAGTGTAAATTCGCCGTGCAAGTGTGCGATCCCATGTGTATGCAGAGCTGCAAAATTCCACTGTGTGCAGTCTCTGCGCAGCCCAGGACTTACTCCTCCAGTGCGATGAGAACAGGCTGATCGGGGCTGGAGCTGACGTCAGACACCCTCCCTGAAAACGCTTGGACACGCCTGCATTTTTCCGGACACTCCCTGTAAACGGTCAGTTATCACCCACATATGGCTTCTTCCTGTCATTCACCTTGCGAATGCCAATGCGACCGGATTTTCTGCACCATCCCGTCGCTGACCGGCAATACCCGTTGTTGCTGTCAAACGCGCGTGCGCACTGTGGTGCATATACATGCACAGTTAGGACCTGATCGCCCGCTGTGCGAAAACACACAGCAGCGATCAGGTCTGAATCACCCCCTAAAATCATTCTGGAAAGTTGGCAATTCCACCTGCCCTCTTAGCACTTAGCCCACGTTCCATAATCCAGTTGCCATACCAGTTACTCCCACTCAACCATAAGAGGCTAATGTGTGAATGAATCAGGCCCGCAGAGTGGATATTGGGGGTAATTCAGACCTGATTGTAGCAGGAAATTTGTTAGCAGTTGGGCAAAACCATGGCCCTCATTCCGAGTTGTTCGCTCGGTATTTTTCATCGCATCGCAATGAAAATCCGCTTAGTACGCATGCGCAATGTTCGCACTGCGACTGCGCCAAGTAACTTTGCTATGTAGAAAGTAATTTTACTCACGGCTTTTTCATCGCTCCGGCGATCGTAATGTGATTGACAGGAAATGGGTGTTACTGGGCGGAAACACGGCGTTTCAGGGGCATGTGGCTGAAAACGCTACCGTTTCCGGAAAAAACGCAGGAGTGGCCGGAGAAACGGTGGGAGTGCCTGGGCGAACGCTGGGTGTGTTTGTGACGTCAACCAGGAACGACAAGCACTGAACTGATCGCACAGGCAGAGTAAGTCTGAAGCTACTCTGAAACTGCTAAGTAGTTAGTAATCGCAATATTGCGAATACATCGGTCGCAATTTTAAGAAGCTAAGATTCACTCCCAGTAGGCGGCGGCTTAGCGTGTGTAACTCTGCTAAATTCGCCTTGCGACCGATCAACTCGGAATGAGGGCCCATATGTACTGCAGGTGTGGCAGATATAACGTGTGCAGAGAGAGTTAGATTTGGGTGGGTTATATTGTTTCTGTGCAGGGTAAATACTGGCTGCTTTATTTTTACACTGTAATTTAGATTTCAGTTTGAATACACCCCACCCAAATCTACTCTCTCTGCACATGTTATATCTGCCCCACCTGCAGTGCACATGGGTGGTCATTCCGAGTTGTCGCTCGCTAGCAGTTTTTAGCAGCCGTGCAAACGCTATGCCGCCTCCCACTGGGAGTGTATTTTAGCTTAGCAGAATTGCGAACGAAAGGATCGCAGAGCGGCTACAAAGTTTTTTTGTGCAGTTTTAGAGTAGCTCAGTACCTACTTCGCGCCTGCAATCACTTCAGACTGTTCAGTTCCTGTTTTGACGTCACAAACACTCCCTGCGTTCGCTCAGCCACGCCTGCGTTTTTCTGAACACTCCCTGAAAACGGTCAGTTGACACCCAGAAACGCCCACTTCATGTCAATCACTCTGCGGCAACCAGTGCGACTGAAATGCTTCGCTAGACCCTGTGTGAAACTACCTAGTTCGTTGTAAAAGTACGACGTGTGTGCGCATTGCGCCGCATACGCATGCGCAGAAGTGCCATTTTTTAGCCTCATCGCTGCACAGCGAACGAATGCAGCTAGCGAACAACTCGGAATAACCACCATGGTTTTGCCCATCTGCTAACAAATTTGCTGCTACGATCAAGTCTGAATTACCCCCATTCATTGCAGGTGACCGCTATACTTTTCTAACGCCCTCCTTTAAAGCAAGTCAAGTCATTCAACTCTCAATGAAATGGTTATCAAGTGAATCCGTTATGGCTCAGTTTCACTTTCTTATCAGCTTGGGGATATGAATTAAAAAAGCTATTGATCTCCTTTAAATTGGAAAACTGAACCTGACAGTATATTTAATTATGCATGCGTTTTACTATTTATTATATTACTTTTTTTTTTTTTTGACAGATTCCCAAGCTGGTAATAAACATTGTGCAACAATATAGCTAAAAACAAAACAAGCTTGAATAATAGCTAAAGGTTAAATAGAACAAGAGTCAGGAGGTTACAGTATGCAGGTAATTAAGCCTTAAAGGCAGAAGAATGTAATAAAATAAATTGTGCCTACATGGTGGCTCTGCCCAGATGTGTCAGGGTTTCCCTGTGGAGTGCTCAGCTAACAGCCTATCAGCAATTCATTTTATTAATATGCATTTGTAATATGTTGTTTAAATGAAAATATTATTTAACTTTGCAGTTTTGTTAATTACCTATAGTAAATACATAATGGGTCCGAGTTGCCGGAGGTGCTGGACTTCAGACGAGAATCCCCGTATTTTTAAAGCAGCAATCATCTACAAGAGAAAACCCCGGTTTTGCCTTGTAAATGATTGCCGCTTTAAAAATACAGGCATTTTCACCTTTGACCCTAGAAACATTTACCCCATGTGTATTTTTACCCCATGGTCTGTTCAGGGGCGCTTTAAATAGAGGAGGCAGCACACGGGCCTCCTCCTCTCTGCCGGCAGTGCTGGAGAGTCTGAGCACTAGAGGGACGGCCATTTTCCCAGTGATTTCTCTACCAAGCACTGCTGATGCTGGGACTCCGGAGGGGTAAGCATTTAAAAAAAAGAGTGCAGCGTGTGCAGTGGGGGCCCCCTCTGGACTCAGGGGTCCGTGTGCACCGCGCACACTGCACCCGTTATAGATATGCCAGTGGGTCTCTTACTAAGTACACCTGTAAAGGAACATTATATTGAATGAGCAGCCACCATTTTAAATTACTACTCTGAGAAGCATGGATGGGACCAGCATTTGGAGAGCATGCTGGTCCTTGTATTACCATTCGGAGGATCGTGGGGTGTCTCCAGGTGAATTGGCTCTCAATTTAGATATATTCACATAAGTGCTATTATCATGTACTGTATGCATTTTATGACCCATAGTGGGTGCTATTATTATGTAGTGTTGGGGACCGCCGGAACAGAGACACCTTGACAAGGCATGGCAACTAAATAATTTCTTTGCTAATATATGCAAACTGAGATATCTGTATTTCTATTATCATGTAGTATTTACATCTCATTTCTGACCCTTTTCAATGTGCAGGAGTAATAATTTTTCCTCTTTTTTCCTGTCTAGAATAACCCCTCTCTATCATGCACCTGTGAAGGACCATTTATTTGATTGAGCAGCAACAGAATGTCAGGAGGTACGCTCCTGCGCCTAGAAGCAGGCTTCTCTGGTGCAATTGAATGGGATTTCGAGGGAGGCCTGGCATTTTGGTGTGCAAGGCACATTCCCTGGGGCATGGTGATACCTTTTACTGTGTGACCACACCCCATAAAAACCCACAATCACACACCCTTGTGGAGCCATGCTCTGATTTAGATACATGCAAAATTGGGAGATAAAACAAATCAATAGCCCAGGCCTAGAGGAGAGGAGGGGGCCTGTGTGCAGACTATAATTGGGCCTCTTCCTCTTCGGCGGCACAGTAGACTCTGGCATCTGTGCAGGTCTCCAGGAACATGGCACCTATGCCGCATTCCCGGGGACAGCTCTATTGCGCCTGCACAAGTCACCGGAAAATAGCCCCAGCGGCCATTTTCCAAGTGATTTTTTTTCTGCCATGTAGCTAGTGCCGGGCCTACGGAAAGGTGAGTATAAGAAAATGGGTGTAGGGTGTGCAGTGTTTGGGCCCCCGGATCCAGGGGCCTCTGTGCACTGCACACGTTGCACCCATTATAGATACCCAGTAGCCCATGGGGAGGTATAGGGCCACACATGTATGCTTGCCACTGTTTCCGGGGGTGGGGAGCTGTACTAAGCCTTGAAAGTGATAAATGTCATGGTGATAAAGTACCAACCAATTAGCTCCTAACTGTCATGTTACAGGCTGTGTTTTAAAAATGAGTTAGGAGCTGGTTGGTTGGTACTTTATCACCGTGAAATTTATCACTTTTCAAGGTTTAGTACATCTGGCCCCGGGAGAGTTCACAATTTTGGGGTCTCTACCAGACATTCTGCCCATTCGGAGGGGATACCTGTGGGTATGATTATGTGATTCTCATTGTGCCATTGTGGACCTAGATGATGCAATAGCAGCACCACATATTCATATCTCAGGCATGGTTGTCCCTTCCTCAGCAAGTATGTATGTATGTATGTATGTATGTATGTATGTGATCAAGGTATGTTATCCACAGAGGTTTCTGCTTTTCAGGCTGCAGGGATAGGCTTGGAAGTAATATCATTGCTCTTTGAAATTTCAGACCTAAACACACCAAGAAAGGCAGAGACTTGCAAAAGCACCGCTTAGTAAATGTACCACTTCATGTCTTCTGCTCGGTGAAGTAGATGTATAATTGTTGTTTTTGTGCATAAAACTATAAATTAGGATTGCATAATCCAAAAGACTAAGGGGGTCATTCCGACCCGATTGCACAATGCAGTTTTTCGCAGCGGTGCAATCGGGTCAGAACTGCGCATGTGCTGGCGCATGCCAGACGGCTGACGGCCATCGTTGCCTAGCGATCGCCTCTGCCTGATTGACAGACAGAGGTTGCCGCTGGGCGGGAGGGAGCGGCACGGTGTCGTTTGGCCGCCATTTTCGGGGCGCAGTCCGGCCAACGCAGGCGTGGCCAGACCGTACGGGGGGGGGGGGGAGGGCGGGCCGCAGCGGCTGCGTGGCGTCACACACAGCTGCTGCGACCCTGGAAGCGACAAGTTACTACCGGCCAGCCGCAGGAGCTACGCTGGCTGGGAGTTACTCTACAAGTACAAAAGTATCACTGCTGTGCAATGCTTTTGTACTTGTGCGGTAGGGCCGGGCCTGACATGCGGGGCGGACTAGCCCTGTGCTGGGCGTCCCCCCGCATGTCTGTGTCAGTGATCGTAGCTGTGCTAAATTTAGCACAGCTACGATCAGGTCGGAATGACCCCCTAAATTCAATACATTTCAAAACTAAAATTACTACCAAAACCCCCATAAAACTATGTGCAAACTCTCTGTTATCAGTAGTGATGGAAAAATAATACTGCAACTCTTACCTGGATGGCATCCATCGTCAGATTGGTGTCATGCCACATAACCTTGGCCAAAGTATGTATTCAAATAATTAGTTTAAAAAGAAAACTACAAATTATTTAATGTTGAAACTAATAAAAACTGGAGGAATGTTGTTGAAATTCATGTAAATAAGGTCAAGGGGAGGGAATTGAATTGTTTTTTTGGGTGCCCATGAAAGTAATTCAATTGTTCCCCCCATAGGACTCGAGTGCCGCGTGTGCGCACCAAGAAGTACTGTGTTTGGGCGACCAAAGTGCTGACATATCGCACATTTCAGCTCATCACCTCATGAGACTACTCATGAGCTGAAATGTGCCCTCCCCCTAGTGGCAGCCGCGAGGTAAAACAATTGAAATGCACCCAAGGTACTTCTATATTCTATATTTGCTTATGGAGGTGTCCATCTCTGATTATACTGATCTGGTGCTAGTAAGGGATGGCCAGCATCGAATAAACGAATGCTCTTATACATTGCTTTTCTGTGGTGACAAGTAAGACTCCTCTTTCGCATAGTCCCACAATTAAAAAAAAAAAAAAAAACTATTAATTACAGATGTGTTCACATACAACTTTGCATGCCAAATAGCCTGTTTTGTGCACTACAGACTTTGCAACATAGCTGCTCCAAGCATCCACCCAGAGACTTTTTCTCAAAAAAAGTGTCTCATTTTCATCACTAATACAATGGTACCCTGAGTACTGACGCTGACATTTCATGCAGCTTCTGTGTGTGACAGAGTACAAGTAAGCCCCGTCATGCCTAGTTCTGTGTAACGTTATACTTAACCTGTGACTTTGTACCAATTCATATGACAGAAGTACTAAGCTAGTACCTGCAACACTGTGAGTGACTTTGTATGTGGATACAATGAAAATAGGATTTTAATACCTACCGGTAAATCATTTTCTCTCAGTCCGTAGAGGATGCTGGGGATGCTTCAAGAACCATGGGGTATAGACGGGATCCGCAGGAGACATGGGCACTTTAAGACTTAAAAAGTGGTGTGAACTGGCTCCTCCCTCTATGCCCCTCCTCCAGACTCCAGTTATAGGAACTGTGCCCAGGGAGACGGACATTTAGAGGAAAAGGATTTATTTAATTTTTAAACTAAGGTGAGATACATACCAGCTCACACCTTAAACACGCCGTACAACATGGCATTCAACAACAACGCATGCAACGGCATGAAGAACATCAGCCACAGACTGTCTGAACTCAACACAACATGTGTATAACCATAACCAATAACTGCAGATACAGCCCGCACTGGGACCGGCGCCCAGCATCCCCTACAGACTAAGAGAAAAGGATTTACCGGTAGATATTAAAATCCTATTTTCTCATACGTCCTAGAGGATGCTGGGGATGCTTCAAGAACCATGGGGTTTATACCAAAGCTCTAGAACGGGCGGGAGAGTGCGGATGACTCTGCAGCACCGATTGACCAAACAAGAGGTCCTCCTCAGCCAGGGTATCAAACTTGTAAAACTTCGCAAAGATGTTTGATCCCGACCAAGTAGCAGCTCGACAAAGCTGTAATGCCGAGACCCCTCGGGCAGCCGCCCAGGATGAGCCCACCTTTCTGGTAGAATGGGCCTTCACTGATTTCGGGAACGGCAATCCTGCTGTAGAATGAGCTTGCTGAATCGTATTACAGATCCAGCATGCAATAGTCTGCTTAGAAGCAGGAGCCCCAATCTTGTTGGGAGCCCACAGGACAAACAGAGCCTCTGTTTTCCTAACTTGAGTCGTTGATAAGGCCGAAATTTGTACTTTAATTGAGCCCAACTTTAGGCTTGCAAAAAATGGAGCAAACGCCCCAGTTGAAATTCCTCCGTAGGAGCCTTCTTGGATTCACACCAAGACACATATTTCCTCCAAATACGGTGGCAATGCTTTGGCGTTACTTCCTTTCTAGCATGAAGTAGTGTGGGAATGACTTCACTGGGAATACCCTTTCGGGCTAGGATTTGGCGTCCAACCGCTATGCCGTCAAACGCAGCCGCGGTAAGTCTTGATACACGCACGGTCCTTGCTGTAACAGGTCCTCTCGTAGAGGAAGAGGCCAGGGATCTTCTATGAGTAATTCCGGTCAGTCTGGAACAATGAGTATCTCCTGAAACCTTGTTCTTCTTATGATCCTTATCACCTTTGGAATGAGTGGAAGTGGAGCGAACACATAGACCGACTGAAACACCCACGGTGTCACTAGGGCGTCCACCGCTATTGCTTGAGGGTCCCTCGACCTGGAACAATATCTCGGAAGTTTCTTGTTGATGCAAGACGCCATCATGTCTATTTGAGGAATTCCCCAACGACTTGTCACTTCTGCAAAGACCTCTTGATGAAGACCCCACTCTCCTGGATGGAGATCGTGTCTGCTGAGGAAGTCTGCTTCCCAGTTGTCCACTCCTGGAATGAAGACTGCTGACAGAGCACCTGCATGAGTTTCCGCCCAGCGAAGAACTTTTGTGGCCTCCGCCATCGCCGCTCTGCTCTTTGTTCCGCCCTGGCGGTTTATGTACGCCACTGCTGTTATGTTGTCTGACTGAATCAAGATGGGCAGACCTCGAAGAAGATGTTCCGCTTGCCGAAGGCAAACTGAATGGCATTGAAGGATCAACACTCTTGCCGGTTTCAGAATCTGTTTTACCATGTTCTGTATTTCCAGAGCCTTTTCCACTGGAAGAAAAACTCTCTGTAATTCTGTATCCAGAATCATACCCAAGAACGACAGCCGTGTTGTTGGAAGCAACTGTGATTTTGGCAAGTTTAGGAGCCAACCATGTTGTTGCAGAATTGTCAGGGAGAGCGTAACGTTTTTCAGTAATTGCTCCTTGGATCTCGCCTTTATCAGGAGATCGTCCAAGTACGGGATAATTGTGACTCCTTGCTTGCGCAGGAGAACCATCATTTCTGCCATCACCTTGGTGAAAATCCTCGGAGCCGTGGACACACCAAACGGCAATGTCTGAAATTGGTAATGACAATCCTGAACAGCAAACCTCAGATAAGCTTGATGTGGAGGATATATGGGGACGTGTAAGTACGCATCCTTTATGTCGACCGACACCATAAAATCCTCCTCCTCCAGACTGGAGATCACTGCTCGGAGAGATTCCATCTTGAATTTTAATTTTTTTAGATAGAAATTGAGGGATTTTAGGTTCAGAATCAGTCTGACCGAGCAATCCGGCTTCGGGACCACGAACAGGCTCGAATAAAAGCCTCCCCCCCGTTGTGACGGGGGTACCGTGACAATGACCTGATTTTGACACAGCTTTAGTATTGCAGCGCATACCACCTCCCTTTCTGGAAGAGAAGCTGGCAAGGCCGATTTGAAAAATCGGTGAGGGGGTACATCTTGAAACTCCAATTTGTACCCCTGGGCTACTATTTCTAATACCCAAGGATCCTGGGACGAGCGAACCCAGACCTGACTGAAGAGTTGGAGACGTGCCCCCACCAGTGTGGACTCCCGCAGAGGAGCCCCAGTGTCATGCAGTGGATTTGGCAGAAGCCGGGGAGGACTTCTGCTCTTGGGAACTTGCCACGGCCTGTGACCTTTTTCCCCTTCCTCTTCCTCTCGTAGCAAGGAAGGAAGACCCTCGTCCTTTCTTGTATTTATTTGGCCGAAAGGACTGCATCTGATAGTGGGGCATTTTCTTTTGTTGTGCAGGAACATCAGGTAGGAACGATGACTTACCCGCGGTAGCCGTAGATACCAGGTCAGCGAGGCCGTCACCAAACAAGACACTACCATTAAACGGCAGAGACTCCATAGTCTTCTTAGAGTCAGTATCAGCATTCCATTGATGAATCCACAATGCTCTTCTAGCTGACATCGCCATGGCATTGGCCCAGGGCCGGCTCCAGGCCTACTAGCACCCTGAGCGAGAAAATGTAAAAGCGCCCCCCCCCCCCCCCCCCCCCCCCCGCGCGACTTCCCGGAAAAGTGGGTGTGGCCTCTGGAAAAGTGGGCGTGGTCTCGTAACTTCATATCATCAAACTATAAATATATTTTCACACAATTAGCAGCCTTACACATAGCCACAGTAGTGTTCCTTACACACAATGTCTCCAGTACAGTGCCAGATACACATAATGGAGGTCATTCCGAGTTGTTCGCTCGCAAGGCGATTTTAGCAGTATTGCACACGCTAAGCAGCCGCCTACTGGGAGTGAATCTTAGCTTCTTAAAATTGCGAACGATGTATTCGCAATATTGCGATTACAAACTTCTTAGCAGTTTCAGAGTAGCTTCTGACTTACTCGGCATCTGCGATCAGTTCAGTGCTTGTCGTTCCTGGTTTGACGTCACAAACACACCCAGCGTTCGCCCAGACACTCCCCCGTTTCTCCAGCCACTCCCGCATTTTTTCCGGAAACGGTAGCGTTTTTTCCCACACGCCCTTAAAACGGCCTGTTTCCGCCCAGTAACACCCATTTCCTGTCAATCACACTACGATCGCCGGAGCGAAGAAAAAGCCGTGAGTAAAAATACTATCTTCATAGCAAAATTACTTGGCGCAGTCGCAGTGCGGATATTGCGCATGCGCACTAAGCGGAAAATCACTGCGATGCGAAGAAATTTACCGAGCGAACGACTCGCAATGAGGGCCAATGTGCAGTGCCAGATAGACATGACATGCCCCCCAGCAGTGCCAGCTACACATGACATGCCCCGCAGCAGTGCCAGCTACACGTGACATGCCCCGCAGCAGTGCCAGCTACACGTGACATGCCCCGCAGCAGTGCCAGCTACACGTGACATGCCGCGCAGCAGTGCCAGCTACACGTGACATGCCCCGCAGCAGTGCCAGCTACACGTGACATGCCCCGCAGCAGTGCCAGCTACACGTGACATGCCCCCCCAGCAGTGCCAGCTACACGTGACATCCCCCCCCAGCAGTGTCAGCTACACGTGACATGCCCCCCCAGCAGTGCCAGCTACACGTGACATGCCCCCAGCAGTGCCAGCTACATAAATGGCCACACAGTGCCAGATATGCACCCACAGTTCAGATACATAAATGCCCCCAGTGCCAGATACATAAATGCCCCCAGTGCCAGATGCATAAGTGCCCACACAGTGCCAGCTACACGTGACATGCCCCGCAGCAGTGCCAGCTACACGTGACATGCCCCGCAGCAGTGCCAGCTACACGTGACATGCCCCGCAGCAGTGCCAGCTACACGTGACATGCCCCCCCAGCAGTGCCAGCTACACGTGACATGCCCCCCCAGCAGTGCCAGCTACACGTGACATGCCCCCCAGCAGTGCCAGCTACATAAATGGCCACACAGTGCCAGATATGCACCCACAGTTCAGATACATAAATGCCCCCAGTGCCAGATACATAAATGCCCCCAGTGCCAGATGCATAAGTGCCCACACAGTGCCAGCTACACGTGACATGCCCCGCAGCAGTGCCAGCTACACGTGACATGCCCCGCAGCAGTGCCAGCTACACGTGACATGCCCCCCAGCAGTGCCAGCTACATAAATGGCCACACAGTGCCAGATATGCACCCACAGTTCAGATACATAAATGCCCCCAGTGCCAGATACATAAATGCCCCCAGTGCCAGATGCATAAGTGCCCACACAGTGCTAGATACATTATTGCCCCCCACAGTGTCAGATACATTAATGCCCCCAGTGCCAGATAAGCCCCCACAGTGCCAGATACATTAATGCCCCCAGTGCCAGATATGCCTCCACAGTAATAGATACATTAATGCCCCCAGTGCCAGATATGCCCCCACAGTGCCAGATACATTAAATGCCCCCAGTGCCAGATATGCCCCCACAGTGCCAGATAAATAAATGCCCCCCACAGTGCCAGATAAATAAATTCCCCCCACAGTGCCAGATAAATAAATGCCCCCCACAGTGCCAGATAAATAAATGCCCCCACAGTGCAGATATACCCCCACAGTGCCAGATACATAAATGCCCCCACAGTGCCGATATGCCCCCACAGTGCCAGATACAGAAATGCCCCCACAGTGCCAGATACATAAATGCCCCCACAGTGCAGATACATAAATGCCCCCACAGCGCAGATATGCCCCCACAGTGCCAGATACATAAATGCCCCCCACAGTGCAGCTGACCCGACAGTGCCAGATATGCCCCCACAGTGACAGATCCGTAAATGCCCCCACAGTGACAGATCCATAAATGCCCCCACAGTGCAGATGACCCCACAGTGCCAGATATGCCCCCACAGTGCCAGATACATTAATGCCCCCAGTGCCAGATATGCCTCCACAGTGCGATACATTAATGCCCCCAGTGCCAGATATTCCCCCACAGTGCCAGATACATTAAATGCCCCCAGTGCCAGATATGCCCCCACAGTGCCAGATAAATAAATGCCCCCCACAGTGCCAGATAAATAAATGCCCCCCACAGTGCAAGATAAATAAATGCCCCCCACAATACCTGCGGCGCGGGAGGGAGGCACTGCTGCTGTCAGAGGGCGCGGGCCGGGACCGGAGGACTCTTCCAATGGTGCGGTGGTGTGATCTGCGGGGAGGGGGAGTGTGGCTGTCTGCAGGCGGTGGTCGGTGTGCTGTATGCGCGCTGCCCGGCGCCGGCGTCTGACGTCAGACGCCGGCGCCGCGCAGCGCGCATATCGCGCACCACAGTTAAAGGCCGGGGACTCGGGGAGAGCTGCACAGCAGGGTCGGCTCCAGGTTCGAATATGGCGGCGCCCATTAAGGGTGGCGCCCTGCGCGGCCGCTCTATTCGAACATGCCTGGAGCCGGCCCTGCATTGGCCCTTGATCCCAAAAGGCCAATATCCTCGCAGCTTCCTTTAGATAGGCTGCAGCGTCCCTACACATTCAGAACACATTAATGTCACTTGGGACCCGACGGTTCCGGACAATCCGCTTATATGTATGATATATATATATATATAGTTAGGATATGTGTGTATATGTTAGGATATGTTAGGATATGTGTGTATATGTGTATTACATTAGGTAGATTCATATTATGATTTCTACTGAATGCTGAACTAACAGTATTTCCTTTCATGTGCTGGTCGCTCTGTTGATAAAGCTCTAGGTCGGCTGTGACGAGTTGGTCTCAGATCCTCTCAAGGAGTCCGAATGTTTATTCCTTTCCCGCCGAGGATAGAATACTGTGAAGGTCAACTCATGGGGCAATATTTACTAGTGATGAGCGGGTTCGGTTTCCGAGAAACCGAACCCACCCGAGCTTTACCTTTATTACACGGGTCCGAGCAGACTCGGATCCTCCCGCCTTGCTCGGCTAACCCGAGCGCGCCCGAACGTCATCATCCCGCTGTCGGATTCTTGCGAGATTCGGATTCTATATAAGCAGCCGCGCGTCGCCGCCATTTTCACACGTGCATTGAGATTGATAGGGAGAGGACGTGGCTGGCGTCCTCTCCGTTTATAATTGTAGAAGAGACAGTTGATTGCTTGTTTTATTACTAATTGTGGGGAGGATTGGGGAGCAGCTGTTAGGACTCGGAGTAGAGTGCAGAGTTTTGCTGATAGTGACCACCAGTTTTTTTTTATCCGTTCTCTGCCTGAAAAAAACGCTCCATACCATATCTGTGCTCAGTGTGCTGCATGATATATCTGTGCTGAGTGCTCACACTGCTTAATTGTGGGGACTGGGGAGCAGCTATAGCAGGAGTACAGTGCACAGTTTTGCTGACAGTGACCACCAGTATACGTTTATCTGCCTGAAAAACACTCCTGTGGTGGCTTTTTTTTATACTAGTTTAGCAGTCTGCTGACAGTGTCCACCAGGTCCATTATACTGTATATAGCAGTACGGTAGGCCACTGCTGTACCTACCTCTGTGTCGTCAGTCACTCGTCATCCATTAATAATAATAAGTATACTATCCATCCATCTACATTGTATACCTGTGGTGGCTTTTTTTCTTTATACTAGTTTAGCAGTTTGCTGACAGTGTCCACCAGGTCCATTTATTATACTGTATATAGCAGTACGGTAGGCCACTGCTGTACCTACCTCTGTGTCGTCACTCGTCGTCCATAAGTATACTATCCATCCATCTACATTGTATACCTGTGGTGGCTTTTTTTTTATACTAGTAGTACTAGTTTAGCAGTCTGCTGACAGTGTCCACCAGGTCCATTATACTGTATATAGCAGTACGGTAGGCCACTGCTGTACCTACCTCTGTGTCGTCAGTCACTCGTCCATAAGTATACTATCCATCCATCTACATTGTATACCTGTGGTGGCTTTTTATTTAATACTAGTAGTACTAGTTTAGCAGTCTGCTGACAGTGTCCACCAGGTCCATTATACTGTATATAGCAGTACGGTAGGCCACTGCTGTTCCTACCTCTGTGTCGTCAGTCACTCATCCATAAGTATACTATCCATCCATCTACATTGTATACCTGTGGTGGCTTTTTTTTTATACTAGTAGTACTAGTTTAGCAGTCTGCTGACAGTGTCCACCAGGTCCATTATACTGTATATAGCAGTACGGTAGGCCACTGCTGTACCTACCTCTGTGTCGTCAGTCACTCGTCATCCATTAATAATAATAAGTATACTATCCATCCATCTACATTGTATACCTGTGGTGGCTTTTTTTCTTTATACTAGTAGTACTAGTTTAGCAGTCTGCTGACAGTGTCCACCAGGTCCATTATACTGTATATAGCAGTACGGTAGGCCACTGCTGTACCTACCTCTGTGTCGTCACTCGTCGTCCATGAGTATACTACCATCCATCTACATTGTATACCTGTGGTGGCTTTTTTTTTTATACTAGTAGTACTAGTTTAGCAGTCTGCTGACAGTGTCCACCAGGTCCATTATACTGTATATAGCAGTACGGTAGGCCACTGCTGTACCTACCTCTGTGTCGTCACTCGTCGTCCATAAGTATACTATCCATCCATCTACATTGTATACCTGTGGTGGCTTTTTTTTTATACTAGTTTAGCAGTTTGCTGACAGTGTCCACCAGGTCCATTTATTATACTGTATATAGCAGTACGGTAGGCCACTGCTGTACCTACCTCTGTGTCGTCAGTCACTCATCATCCATTAATAATAATAAGTATACTATCCATCCATCTACATTGTATACCTGTGGTGCCTTTTAGTTGTGCGCATTAAAATATAGAGAACAAAAATGTGGAGGTTAAAAAATAGGGAAAGATCAAGATCCACTTCCACCTCGTGCTGAAGCTGCTGCCACTAGTCATGGCCGAGACGATGAAATGCCATCAACGTCGTCTGCCAAGGCCGGTGCCCAATGTCATAGTACAGAGCATGTAAAATCCAAAACACAAAAGATCTGTAAAATGACCCAAAAATCAAAATTAAAAGCGTCTGAGGAGAAGCGTAAACTTGCCAATATGCCATTTACGACACGGAGTGGCAAGGAACGGCTGAGGCCCTGGCCTATGTTCATGGCTAGTGGTTCAGCTTCACATGAGGATGGAAGCACTCATCCTCTCGCTAGAAAAAAGAAAAGACTTAAGCTGGCAAAAGCACAGCAAAGAACTGTGCGTTCTTCGAAATCACAAATCCCCAAGGAGAGTCCAATTGTGTCAGTTGCGATGCCTGAACTTCCCGACACTGCGCCTTCCGCCATTTGCAAGCCCCCTGCAAGTGCTGGAAGGAGCACCCGCAGTCCAGTTCCTGATAGTCAAATTGAAGATGTCAGTGTTGAAGTACACCAGGATGTGGATATGGGTGTTGCTGGCGCTGGGGAGGAAATTGACAAGGAGGATTCTGATGGTGAGGTGGTTTGTTTAAGTCAGGCACCCGGGGAGACGCCTGTTGTCCGTGGGAGGAATATGGCCATTGACATGCCTGGTCAAAATACAAAAAAAATCAGCTCTTCGGTGTGGAATTATTTCAACACAAATGCGGACAACAGGTGTCAAGCCGTGTGTTGCCTTTGGCAAGCTGTAATAAGTAGGGGTAAGGACGTTAACCACCTCGGAACATCCTCCCTTATACGTCACCTGCAGCACATTCATCATAAGTCAGTGACAAGTTCAAAAACTTTGGGCGACAGCGGAAGCAGTCCACTGACCAGTAAATCCCTTCCTTTTGTAACCAAGCTCCTGCAAACCACACCACCAACTCCCTCAGTGTCAATTTCCTCCTTACCCAGGAAAGCCAATAGTCCTGCAGGCCATGTCACTGGCAAGTCTGACGAGTCCTCTCCTGCCTGGGATTCCTCCGATGCATCCTTGAGTGTAACGCCTACTGCTGCTGGCGCTGCTGTTGTTGCTGCTGGGAGTCGATCGTCATCCCAGAGGGGAAGTCGGAAGACCACTTGTACTACTTCCAGTAAGCAATTGACTGTCCAACAGTCCTTTGCGAGGAAGATGAAATATCACAGCAGTCATCCTGCTACAAAGCGGATAACTGAGGCCTTGGCAGCCTGGGCGGTGAGAAACGTGGTTCCGGTATCCATCGTTAATTCAGAGCCAACTATAGACTTGATTGAGGTACTGTGTCCCCGGTACCAAATACCATCTAGGTTCCATTTCTCTAGGCAGGCGATACCGAAAATGTACACAGACCTCAGAAAAAGACTCACCAGTGTCCTAAAAAATGCAGTTGTACCCAATGTCCACTTAACCACGGACATGTGGACAAGTGGAGCAGGGCAGACTCAGGACTATATGACTGTGACAGCCCACTGGGTAGATGTATTGCCTCCCGCTGCAAGAACAGCAGCGGCGGCACCAGTAGCAGCATCTCGCAAACGCCAAATCGTTCCTAGGCAGGCTACGCTTTGTATCACCGCTTTCCAGAATACGCACACAGCTGAAAACCTCTTACGGCAACTGAGGAAGATCATCGCAGAATGGCTTACCCCAATTGGACTCTCCTGGGGATTTGTGACATCGGACAACGCCAGCAATATTGTGCGTGCATTACATCTGGGCAAATTCCTGCACGTCCCATGTTTTGCACATACCTTGAATTTGGTGGTGCAGAATTATTTAAAAAACGACAGGGGCGTGCAAGAGATGCTGTCGGTGGCCCGAAAAATTGCGGGCCACTTTCGGCGTTCAGGCACCGCGTACAGAAGACTGGAGCACCACCAAAAATAACTGAACCTGCCCTGCCATCATCTGAAGCAGAAGGTGGTAACGAGGTGGAATTCAACCCTCTATATGCTTCAGAGGATGGAGGAGCAGCAAAAGGCCATTCAAGCCTATACATCTGGCCACGATATAGGCAAAGGAGGTGGAATGCACCTGTCTCAAGCGCAGTGGAGAATGATTTCAACGTTGTGCAAGGTTCTGCAACCCTTTGAACTTGCCACACGTGAAGTCAGTTCAGACACTGCCAGCCTGAGTCAGGTCATTCCCCTCATCAGGCTTTTGCAGAAGAAGCTGGAGACATTGAAGGAGGAGCTAAAACAGAGCGATTCCGCTAGGCATGTGGGACTTGTGGATGGAGCCCTTCATTCGCTTAACCAGGATTCACGGGTCGTCAATCTGTTGAAATCAGAGCACTACATTTTGGACACCGTGCTCGATCCTAGATTTAAAACCTACGTTGTATCTCTCTTTCCGGCAGACACAAGTCTGCAGGGGTTCAAAGACCTGCTGGTGAGAAAATTGTCAAGTCAAGCGGAACGTGACCCGTCAACAGCTCCTCCTTCACATTCTCCCGCAACTGGGGGTGCGAGGAAAAGGCTAAGAATTCCGAGCCCACCCGCTGGCGGTGATGCAGGGCAGTCTGGAGCGAGTGCTGACATCTGGTCCGGACTGAAGGACCTGCCAACGATTACTGACATGTCGTCTACTGTCACTGCATATGATTCTCTCACCATTGAAAGAATGGTGGAGGATTATATGAGTGACCGCATCCAAGTAGGCACGTCAGACAGTCCGTACGTATACTGGCAGGAAAAAGAGGCAATTTGGAGTCCCTTGCAGAAACTGGCTTTATTCTACCTAAGTTGCCCTCCCTCCAGTGTGTACTCCGAAAGAGTGTTTAGTGCAGCCGCTCACCTTGTCAGCAATCGGCGTACGAGGTTACTTCCAGAAAATGTGGAGAAGATGATGTTCATTAAAATGAATTATAATCAATTCCTCCGTGGAGACATTCACCAGCAGCAATTGCCTCCAGAAAGTACACGGGGACCTGAGATGGTGGATTCCAGTGGGGACGAATTAATAATCTGTGAGGAGGGGGATGTACACAGTGAAAGGGGTGATGAATCGGACGATGAGGAGGAGGTGGACATCTTGCCTCTGTAGAGCCAGTTTGTGCAAGGAGAGATTGATTGCTTCTTTTTTGGTGGGGGCCCAAACCAACCAGTCATTTCAGTCACAGTCGTGTGGCAGACCCTGTCACTGAAATGATGGGTTCGTTAAAGTGTGCATGTCCTGTTTATACAACATAAGGGTGGGTGGGAGGGCCCAAGGACAATTCCATCTTGCACCTCTTTTTTCTTTCATTTTTCTTTGCATCATGTGCTGTTTGGGGAGTATTTTTTGAAGGGCCATCCTGCGTGACACTGCAGTGCCACTCCTAGATGGGCCAGATGTTTGTGTCGGCCACTTGGGTCGCTTATCTTAGTCACACAGCTATCTCATTGCGCCTCTTTTTTTCTTTGCATCATGTGCTGTTTGGGGAGTATTTTTTTGAAGGGCCATCCTGCGTGACACTGCAGTGCCACTCCTAGATGGGCCAGATGTTTGTGTCGGCCACTTGGGTCACTTATCTTAGTCACACAGCTACCTCATTGCGCCTCTTTTTTTCTTTGCATCATGTGCTGTTTGGGGAGTATTTTTTTGAAGGGCCATCCTGCGTGACACTGCAGTGCCACTCCTAGATGGGCCAGGTGTTTGTGTCGGCCACTTGTGTCGCTTAGCTTAGTCACACAGCGACCTTGGTGCGCCTATTTTTTTCTTTGCATCATGTGCTGTTTGGGGAGTATTTTTTTGAAGTGCCATCCTGTCTGACACTGCAGTGCCACTCCTAGATGGGCCAGGTGTTTGTGTCGGCCACTTGGGTCGCTTAGCTTAGTCACACAGCTACCTCATTGCGCCTCTTTTTTTCTTTGCATCATGTGCTGTTTGGGGACAATTTTTTTGAAGGGCCATCCTGTCTGACACTGCAGTGCCACTCCTAGATGGGCCAGGTGTTTGTGTCGGCCACTTGGGTCGCTTAGCTTAGTCACACAGCTACCTCATTGCGCCTCTTTTTTTCTTTGCATCATGTGCTGTTTGGGGACAATTTTTTTGAAGGGCCATCCTGTCTGACACTGCAGTGCCACTCCTAGATGGGCCAGGTGTTTGTGTCGGCCACTTGGGTCGCTTAGCTTAGCCATCCAGCGACCTCGGTGCAAATTTTAGGACTAAAAATAATATTGTGAGATGTGAGGTGTTCAGAATAGACTGAAAATGAGTGGAAATTATGGTTATTGAGGTTAATAATACTATGGGATCAAAATGACCCCCAAATTCTATGATTTAAGCTGTTTTTTAGGGTTTTTTGAAAAAAACACCCGAATCCAAAACACACCCGAATCCGACAAACAAATTTCGGTGAGGTTTTGCCAAAACGCGTCCGAACCCAAAACACGGCCGCGGAACCGAACCCAAAACCAAAACACAAAACCCGAAAAATTTCCGGTGCACATCACTATTATTTACTAATATTCGTGTTTGATTCGGTTTGTGTAGTGTTTAAACTCGTTTTGTATCGGGTGCATTTTCATGCAACTTTTTGAATCCATGGGGGTAATTCCAAGTTGATCGCAGCAGGATTTTTGTTAGCAATTAGGCAAAACCATGTGCACTGCAGGGGAGGCAGATATAACATGTGCAGAGAGAGTTAGATTTGGGTGGGGTGTGTTCAATCTGCAATCTAATTTGCAGTGTAAAAATAAAGCAGCCAGTATTTACCCTGCACAGAAATAAAATAACCCACCCAAATCTAACTCTCTCTGCAAATGTTATATCTGCCCCCCCTGCAGTGCACATGGTTTTGCCCAATTGCTAACAAAAATCCTGCTGCGATCAACTTGGAATTACCCCCCATATACGCAAAGTTACGAAGCAGTCGACTTTATGGTTTTCGTGTTTTCCGATGTCGATGGCAGTCGTTTTTTTTGGGCACATTTACGGCCGTCATTGTCGTTTGCTTACGTGTTTTTGTTGTATTTGCTGGTTTTTTTCCTAAGTTAAACGCGGCAGGGTTTTTTTTTCCCCGCAGCCGCATTTTCACTTTCAGTTTCGATTTTCATCCCCGTTCGTGATTGGTTGTGTTTCAGATGGTAGGAGTGTCTGTGCGCAACCATATAAATACGCCCCAAACCGTCCGCACCTCGTGGGTTAAGTTAGTGGTGAGGAGGAGGGAGGTTGTGCTGTGGAGGTAGGTGAAATTGTGGTTTGGTGAGGAGTGTTGGTGGCGATTTCTGAGTGTGGTATTGTGTTTGAAAGTCGTCTTGTCATTCTTGTAGTCTTGTATTTTGTGGTATTGTTTCATTTTTAGTCCAAGTTATTTTTCTTTATAGTCCCTTGTCAGTGTGTGTGTGTGTGTGTGTGTGTGTGTGTGTGTGTGTGTATGTGTGTGTGTGTGTGTGTTGTGTAGTGGTAGTGGAGGAGTGTGTTGTTTGTCTTTTTTTTTCTGTGATAACTGTTTACACAGACAATTATGTGTGACTCAGAGGTGGGTGAGGTGGAGGGTGTGAGTGAGGGGGAGGAGGTTGGTCAGGTGGAGGAGGTGAGTGTTAGTGAGGTTAGTGAGGTGGAGGAGGTGGGTGAGGTTGCTGCAGCAGCCTCAAGTGATAGTGACAGTCAGAGTGCTCCGCAGCCACGCACCACTACTAAGACTGGGCGGAATGTAAAGTTTAGTTTTGCAGAAAATGTGGCATTGGTGCGTGAGCTGATGAAGTATCAGAGGCAGCTATTTGGCCCTGAGTCCGCCAAGGTGCCAACACGGAGGAAGACGGTGTTGTGGGCGAAAGTTGTTGCTGCTGTCAATAGTGAGGGGGTGGTCAAGCGGACGGAGGACACGTGCCGCAAACGGTACTATGACATAAAGCGACGTGTCAAGTCCAAAATGGCCAAGGAGGCCAAGTCGGCTCGAAAAACCGGTGGTGGGCAGCCCTATATTGCAAGATATCTGGAGTATGAGGAGCCCATGCGGAGTATAATACCTCCTGAAGTTGTCTCTGCAACCCATGTCCGGGATTTAGATAGGCCCAGGAAGAATGGTGAGCATGTGTATTTGCATTTACATTCTATGACCTTTTTTTTTTAAATGTGTGTCATGTGACGTTGCATATTACTCCCATCTTCAAGTGTGTGTGTCAGCAAATACATTGTTTTGGTTAATGTTTTATACAAAAGCCAATGTAACATCTTACTTTATTGTATGTCATGTGTTTTTTTGAAAGATATTTTGCATGTGTAGTTTGGACTTGGTGTGTCTCTGAATTGTCTTGCAATAATGTTTTCCTTTTGTGCCTTTTTTTAAAAATAATTGTGACTATGTTTTATATTTATGTGATCCATGTGCAATGTTTAAAAAACAGTGGTTGTCATGTTAGAGGCTGGAGTAGTGGAAAGTGGTTTGGAAACCACTTACATGTGTAATGTCATTATTAGATAATGTAATATTTTTAAACAAAATAACACTTTTTCTTTGATAATTTTTAGCTAGTATTTGTACCGTGACACCACACTGCAGTGTAATTTTAATAATATTTATACATTTTGGTTTGGCTCATATAGTGGTAATGTGTGTTTGGAGTGCCACATCACAGAGCAATTTATATATTGCATCTGTAATATTTTTCCTTTCATTACAAAATGAAGATGTGTATGTTTTTGGCTGGTAATGTTTTTTTTTTTACTTGTGGCCTATGTCAGTGTCCTGTACATGTTTTCCTGTGTTGATTTTTCCATAGTGCATATGTCTATTGGACAATGTTTATTGTTTTATGTATTGTATTTTTTTTTCCGGTCCTTATGTTTTTTTAAGAAATAAAGCAAGCATTTCTTAAAGAATAAATGTTTATAAGCATAATGGGTGGATGTATCAACAACTGCATGAATATTTATTTTTATTTTTTTATTATACAGTGTTTGAAAAAAGCAGTACTACTCATCGGCCAGTAACTCCTATCACATCTGATGATGATGACGCTGCGGAAGCAGGTAAAGTATCCATTGTAGTATAGGGTATGTTTGTAAAGGAATGGCCATAACAAAATTGCACTTTCATTAAAAGGTCCATCAAAAGAAGTATGGAGCAGCAGAAGTGGGACTTCTGTAAGACATCACCACAAAAAAACCTGTGGCCGAAAAGAAAGCAAGGTCGTATATCCCGGGCCAACCACAGCAGGCTATCCCGCCACGAAGATTATCGTCCGTATGTTCTGTCCCCCCACTCCAAATTTTGGACACACCTCTAAGACGTCATCCACACTCCCCTCATCTTGATTGTGAGTATCAAACTGAAATAAATGTAAAAAATTTCAGAACGTAATCAAAAATTTTCTTAACCGCATTAAGTGAAAACACATCAAAAACTTAGATACTTACCGCAGTAAGTAAAACCTGAAATGGAATCCAAGCTAAATGGCCTTGTCCACATCCAGTAAAGATATGTATGTCCACTTGAGCCATACAGTATGACATTGTGTGTATGATGCTGCAACAAAAAAGCATGTTTTTTTAATTGAAAAAAGTAAGGTTGTTTTTCCAAATTTCACATGTGTGTTTGAGGTAACATTGTAAAATACATATAAAAACATTACTATGTTTGTTTGATCAAAGCTATAAGGTAACACATTATGGATTCCAATGTATTTTTATGGTGGAGTATGTGTGAGCTACAATAAAACTAAAGTGTTTGCTTTCACAATTAAGTAACCACACACATTTGCCACAAACAGGCATATGTATGTATTTAAGTTATGAGTGATGATGTTGCTAGGCAGAATAGTTGAATGCAACAGTGAATGACATGTGTTCCATGTGTAGTGATTTGTTTACATTTCTCAAACATATGGATAGCTAACGGAGATTTGTTTAACATTTCAGCTTCTAGTCCTGGGAACAGCATCCCTCCGCAACAACAGCAACACAGTGACATGGAGGAGACAAACATCTTAGAAATGCAGCCATTAAGGCAAGGAATGAGCCCCCCAGCACCTGTGAGTACACCACCACAGCAAAGCACACCACCACCACAACACAATCCAACAACACCAGTAACACAAGGCCCTGATCAGGTGTTTTGGACCATTTGGGCTAGACAGCAGGCCACTAATGAAGATTGCCTGTGTAGGCAGACACAAATGTTTGCAAGCCTACCATCTCACCTCAGAAGAATATCAAGAAATCTGAGTAGACAAAATGAACAAACAACCAGAATTGGCAATACCATGGAACTCATGCGTACAGACATTACACAGGTCATGGGCAACTTACAGCGCATAATGGAAGAACAGCACAGACTAATGGAAGAACAGCACAGACTAATGGAAGAACAGCACAGACAACAGCAAAGTTATATGAACATTTTTCAAAACAATCAAAAGATTAATGAAAGTTTATTCCGAATTGTAGACAATCAAAATGCTGCTACACGTCAACTCAATGCCACCCTCACTAACCTGAATGAAACACTCAGATGCATGCACCAACAGCAAACAAGCAGCAGTTCTGGTACGACTACTCCAAATATCACGCCAGTCTCATCACCACCAAGACGCTCCACCAGAGCACGACAACATGACAGTGCTAAAGGCAAAGGGCAGGACAAGCAGCCACCAAAAAAAACGTGAAAAAAATACAAGTTAGACATTTGTGATAAGTAACTCAAAATAGTAAGTGTATGTTTGGCAAAAAATATATAACACTTAGCTCCTTGACAATTTATACAACATCATTAATTATAAGTGGTACAAACAACAACATAAAATTTGTACGCACATTTATTCTTTACCATTTTTTTTGGTATTGGAGGAGGGAAATGTAGAAGGAGCCGCACATACATGTTAGCAGGAAGTAAACAGACCACTTGATTTTTTTTCTAATCATTACTCTTTCTAGATTCCAATCATTCTCATATCCTGCAGACACAATAATTGGCAGCCAGGCAGAATGTCTTTAGCAGGAAGTAAACAGACCACTTTATTTTTTTCTAATCATTACTCTTTCTAGATTCCAATCATTCTCATATCCTGCAGACACAATAATTGGCAGCCAGGCAGAATGTCTTTAGCAAGAAGTAAATAGACCACTTGATTTTTTTCTAATCATTACTCTTTCTAGATTCCAATCATTCTCATTACAATGTTATTGATAACTATTTTACCTTTCTTCTCTATACAACATTACAAGAAGAACACAATTGAGTTGCGTAAAAAGCTTTCAATATGTTGGCATTGAATTTTTCTAAAAACATTGACAAAATGAATGTCAGTATTGTTGGGACATGTTTGTGTGTGTTAAAAATTAGTAAGAATGTTATTACACATGATGCAGAAACCAACAAATAAGAACTTTTTAACCAAAAAACAAAGAATGTGTATAATAATGTATATATATGTGGCAAACTGTGTATTTACTTACACATCAGCAAGTTTACTGCATCAAACATTAGGAAATAAATTATTTCTGATTACAGTAAGTTTGTGTCCCTTAAATATGATGGTGCATCACACATAGGGACACATGTATTCCTCAAGGCTAACATATTATATGTTGAGGAGTGTTTTTTGGGAACACAGGTTCTCAAACTCGGCCCTCAGGACCCCACACAGTGCATGTTTTGCAGGTCTACTCACAGAATCACAAGTGACATAATTAGCTCCACCTGTGAACCTTTTAACATATGTCTGTGAGTAATTCATACACCTGTGCTTCTACTGGGTTACGTGAAAAACATGCACTGTGTGTGGTCCTGAGGGCCGAGTTTGTGAACCTGTGCATTAGGACGTTACACACAATGATAAAGTAAAATACTAAATGGATTATGTGTGCTTGTAATAAATTAGCACTGCAAGTTTACGATCACTTATCCAGACTTAATGCATGCCACTCATAATCTGCTGTTTTGAGTTTAAAAATACACACAATACACATGCGACATTTGTTTTGCATAAAGCGAGGGTATGTTTGTATGTGTCAAGGAGACAGACACATTCTGAGTAATGGTTTTGCCAATAAAAATGGCAAAACATCTATTTATGATTACACAACAAATGAAATAAGCAAACCAAACTTACCTTAGAAATAGCGAGTGATGAGCTCTTGCCTAACCTGCCTCCCTACATCTGTACTCCAAGTATCACCAGATGTCTCTAATTCCTCTGCTTGCTGGCTGCTTTCTTCCTCCTCCTCCTCCTCCTCCTCCTCCTCCTCAACATGTGGCAGATGTTGTTGCAAACACATGTTATGAAGAAAGCAGCAGCAGAACACAATTTGAGTCACCTTGGAGGGACTATACAACAAAAGGCCACCAGACTTATCCAGACACCGAAACCTAGATTTCAGCACACCAAAACATCTTTCTATCACATTCTGCGTGGACCTATGTGCATGATTGTAATTGTGTTCAGCAGGGGTATCAGGTCGGGACAATGGAGTTAGAAGCCAAGAGAAACAGCCATATCCTCCATCACCTAAAAGACAGATATAGTAACGTGATTCATGTTAACATACAGCGACACATAAGTAACACAGTGTGGGGCAGATGTATTAACCTGTAGAAGGCATAAGGAAGTGATAAACCAGTGATATGTGCAAGGTAATAAAGGCAGCAGACAACCTGTTCCTAAATGTTCATTTACATATTGGAGCTGATTGGCTGGTGCCTTTATCACCTTGCACATATCACTGGTTTCTCACTTCCTTATGCCTTCTACAGGTTAATACATCTGCACCTGTATTTGGACAAAGTATACGCAGGTCTACACATATCAAATTACATACCCAGCAGCCATCCATCTGGCATTTGTACGTCCTCAAACTTATCAAAGAGGGATGACTGACTGAGGATGAAGGAGTCATGGCAGCCCCCAGGGTAACCAGCAACAACACTCATTATTTTGAGATTTGCATCACAAACCACCTGCACATTTGTGGAGTGTTCGAAATGGCGATTAGCATATATGTGCTGCCTGCCCCTAGGTGGTCTCAGCTGAATGTGTGTGCAATCTATGGCTCCAAGCACATTGGGCATGCCAGACAGCTCATAGAAATCTACCCTGACGGCATGCCACTGAGACTCCTGGGTAGGGAAGCAGATTGAGGCCTCGATGTGGGGCTGCAAAACAGCAAACACCTGTGTGTATATTTTAAAGAACAATAAACATGAGATTTTAGGACAGAACTGGCCACAGAGAAATTAAAAAAAAAAAAAAAAACTGAAGAGGTAGTTAGGTATACATCACCTGTGTTAAGATTCTGGAAAATGAGGGCTGTGAGATTCCTATGACATCCCCAGACACAGCCTGAAAGCTGCCAGTAGCCAGAAAGTGCAACACAGCCAGGAGTTTGTGCAGGCCTGAGACAGAGCGAGAGCATGCTGTCTCAGGGTCTAGGTCCAGTTTGACAAGGTCATACAGACGGAAAATGTTGTTACGATTTAGACGGAACATCTGTATGACCTTATCATCGGACAATGCGTTCAAGTTTAAACGCCCCCTAAAAAAACGAGGCCTGCGCAGCCTCCGCGGAACCTGTACAACCTGCTGACCATGTTCAGTTTCTTGGCCCAGGGTACTTACAGGCTGATGTCTGAGTCTGAGGAATCCCACAGCACACAAAAGATCACTGGCCCACAGTCCTGCTGCCATTTCTGAGTGTAGGTGTATTGAAATGGGCCTAACATCCTTTTATAGGCATCCTAATTCAGGTGTGATTGATTTTTGAGTTGCAACACATGTAAACACGATTGAAAAAAGCAGGTCTTTTTTTACCGATTCGCAAAAAAATACGACCGCAATTGAGCACTCAGAAACTAACACCCAAATACGAATGAATAGTGAATTCCCGTATTGTATGAAATAACAGCTGCGTTTGACCGATGGTCTATTCATTCGTATTTCGGAACTTTGCAAATCAAACCATTACGAATAGTCCAAACACTGCCGAGCTTGGTGCTTAGTGAATTCCCGGATTGGGACTTAGAAAAAAAAACACAAAACGGACAAACTCGAATTCTTAGTAAATATTGGCCATGGTCGACACGGGGCCCTGTCACAAAGGATCGTACACAGGAAGCTAAGTGATATTTTATTTCTATGCTTTGGGCTTATTTGCATTACATACACGTGAGGGAGTGTTTATATTCAGAAAGGCATCCGATAGTATTACCCTAAAGAGAGAGGGGATGTTCCTTATGTTGGTTCTTCTCTATAACATTGCGGCAGACTGCCGTACGTATACAGGAGGTGTGGCCGGGGGAATGCTGAGGCTGACTCCGAGAGATACTGGAGTGTTTCCCTGGAACGGTGTACTGATGTTTGGGGATGCCTCAGTTCAGTCAATCTCGGCGGATACTGCTGGTAAATCTAACTTCGTGTGTTAGTCTCCTTCACAATGGGTGGTGACGCATTCTTTTGTGGGATGCAGTCGTTTTAACTGGTTCGATACCGTTCTTTTTTCCTTTTCTGTGCAGACAGTGGAAGGTGAAAAGGTAAGAGTTCTGCAGCCTTGTTAGGTTCGCAGAAGTGGATGTCGTTTTCTGTTTCTACCACATCCACCACATGTCGCTGAGTCTACCTGGCTGGAGCCCACTCCAATGGGAATTCGTCTACTACTTTTCAGTCAGTCCGGGAATAGACTAGGACCTGTGAGTTAATTATAGAATCCAAAGGGGGACATTTTGGCGTTACAGATGTTTCCTCTCACTGATTTTTCTAATAGATCTTGCCGTTTCCTCTCTGGAAGGGGAGGTAATACCCGACGCCATACCAGAGGTGCGTCAGGTTCAGGGCATTGTCCTGCTGTCCCTGTTATATAAAAAAAAAAACGAGAAAAAAAAAACTAAGAGGTTTAGATGTGGTGTTCTCCACATTCAGATTACCTGTTTGGATATACAGGATTGTTTTTGCCATTTCACCGGAATGATGGCAGTGGGATGGTATTCTTTCAATTATAAGAGCCATTGTTGTTCTGTACTTGGACAGTCTCCTGATTAAGGTGAGGTCAAGACACAAGTGGTGCAAATCGTGGTTTTCTATCTGACTGTTCTTCAACACAGGGGAAGGCTGTTATTCCCAATGACGCAGGCGTCGGAGGTGGGTATCAAAGTAGATACGGAACGGTTGAAGTTCTGTGTGTTCCTGTGGAAAGAGGTCTGAGGATCCGGAGTCGGATCAGGTTTGCAGTGACAATCCATCAATATGTTCCGTTGATGAAGAAGATCAGTGAAGCCTAAGAGGCGTTTTCGGTGAGCAGGTCAAATGCCAGAGTCCGGGTCTCACCTGCGCATGCGCCGGAATATAGTTCTAATAACAAGTTTTTCGCTCCTGTGGTGTCGGCTCAGTTCTCACCTCCTAGAGGGACGATGGTTCGGAATCCAGGATGAGATCCTGGTGTCCATGCATGCAGATATCCGAGACTGGGGAGCAGTCCGTGCAAGGGAAGTATTTCCAGAGGAAAGGGTCAAGCTAGGAAGCTTGTCTGCAATAAGCATTCTTGAATTAGGAGCTATTTTCAATGAACATAGGCTTCGTGATCTGCCCGTGTTAATTCTGTCGGACGACTTGACAGTAGTGGTGTAAGTGAACCCTAGGGCAGAACAAGGAGCAAAGCGGCAATGGCAGATGCCGATCAAAGTTCCCATGGAAAGACTGGTCAACGCTATATTGGCAGTCTTCGTTCTGGATGTGAACGACGGAGAAATAGATTACTCTGCAGACACGATCTCCATCCGGGAGAAATACGGTCGTCATCGAGAAGTTTTCACTGAAGCGACAAGTCTTTGAGGAGTGCCTCAATTGGACAGGTTGGCGTCTCGCCTCAACGAGAGATCTCAGAGATATTGTTCCAGGTCAGAGGACACTCAAGCTATGGCAGTGGTCGTCTTCGGGACACCTTGGGTGTTTTCAGTTGGTCTATGTGTCCCCTCCGGTTTCACTCTTCTGAAGGTGATAAACGTATGAAGAACAAAGGTTCAGGTGATCCTTATTGTTCCGGTCTAAACGAGGAGGGCTTGGTATCCAGTTCTTCAGGATGTGCTCATAGAAGATCCATGGCCTCTTCCTCTACATGGGGAACTGTTACAACAAGATCCGGGGCGTGTATCAAAACTTACCGCGGCTGCGTTTGATGGCGTGGCGGTTGAATGCCATATCATAAACAGAAAGGATTTTCCCAGTGAAGTCGTTTCCACACTTCTTCGGGCTAGAATGGAAGTAACGGCTAAGCCTTAACACCGTGTTTGGAGAAAATATGTGTCTTGGTGTGAATCCAAGAAGGCTACTACGGAAGACTTTCAGCTGGGTAGTTCTTCTCCATTCTTTGCAAGCAGGTGTGGGTGCAAGCCTAAAGTTAGGTTCCATTTAAGTGCGGTTTTGGCCTTATAAATTTTCTTTCAAGAAAGAATTGGCAACCTTTCCGGAAGTTCGGACCTTCGTGAAAGGAGTACTGCACATCCAACCTTCATTTGTGCCCCCGTTGACACCGTGGGACCTTGACGTGGTGTTGCGTTTCTTGTGTCACACTGATTGGAACCTTTGTGAAAGGTTGTGTTAAAATTTCTCTCTTGGAAAGTGGTCAGGCTATTGGCTTTGGCGTCCGCAAGGCGGGTGTCGGAAGTAGCGGCTTTGTCTCACAAGAGACTAGTTTGATCTTCCATGTGGATAGAGAGGAATTGAGAACTCGGGTAATAGTTCTGCCAAAAGTGGTTTCTGGGTTTCGCAGAAATCAGCCTATTTTAATGCCGGTGGTTACTTAGGCATTAGCTGTTTCAAAGTCTCTCGATGTGGTCAGGGTTTTGAATATTTAGGTTGCCAATTTGGCTCAGATTGGGGAAACAGAGGCTCTGTTTGTCCGGTAGGCTCCCAACTTGATTGGGGCGCCTGCGTCTATGCAGTCTGTTACACGCTGGATCCGTGTTACGATTCAGCGTGCTCGTTCTACGGCTGGATTGCCGTTACAGAAGTCGGTGGAGAACCATTCTACTAGGACGATGGGCTCTTCTTGGGCGGATGCCCGAGGAGTCTCGGCGGTTCAACTTTGCCGAGCGGCTACTTGGTCGGGTTCAAACACTTTTGCTATGCTCTACAAGTTTGATACCCTGGCTGATGGGGACCTTTTGTTTGCTCAATCGGTGCTGCAGAGTCGTCCGCACTCTCCCGCCCGGTCTGGAGCTTTGGTATATACCCCATGGTCCTTACGGAGTCCCCAGCATCCTCTAGGACGTATGAGAAAATAGGATTTTAATACCTACTGGTAAATCCTTTTTTCTTAGTCCGTAGAGGATGCTGGGCGCCCGTCCCAGTGCGTACTGTGTCTGCAGTTATTGGTTATGGTTACACTCTTGTGGTGTTTCCTTTCTGTCAGGCTGTTGCTGACGTTGTTCATGCCATGGCATGCGGTGTCTTATTATTGGTTGTGTTGACAGTCACACAGGTTGTGTTACATATTCTCTCAGCTTGTGGCTGTGTATTGTTAATGCCGTTGGCTGATATTCTATTGAATGCCACATTCTGCGGTATGTTCGTGGTGTGAGCTGGTACGACACTCACCGTGTTTAAACAATAAATTCTTTCCTCGAAATGTCCGTCTCCCTGGGCACAGTTTTCTAACTGAGGTCTGGAGGAGGGGCATAGAGGGAGGAGCCAGTTCACACCCATTCAAAGTCTTATAGTGTGCCCATGTCTCCTGCGGATCCCATCTATACCCCATGGTCCTTACGGAGTCCCCAGCATCCTCTACGGACTAAGGGAAAAGGATTTACCGGTAGGTATTAAAATCCTATTATCAGGATTTTCCCAAGCTTTTTCAAAAAGAGCGTTCAGTTCATGAGAGGTAGGAAATGTCACCTCAGGTTTCCTTCCCTTTAACATGCAGACCCTAGTATCAGGAACAGTAGGGTCCTCCGTGATATGAAATACGTCTTTTATCGCCACAATCATGTACTGAATGCTCTTAGCCAGTTTAGGATTCAATCTGGCATCACTGGAATCAGAGTCCGTGTCGGTATCTGTATCCGCTATTTGGGTAAATGAACGCTTCTGAGACCCCAAGGGGTTCTGAACCTGCGACAATGCATCCTCCATGGATTTTCTCCATGTCTGGTTCTGAGACTCAGATTTATTTAATCTCTTATTCAACCGAGCCACATTTGCATTCAAAACACTCAACATATTTACCCAATCAGCCGTCGACGGTGCCAACACAGTCACTCCCTCAGTCTTTTCTGTCCCCCCTCCAGCCTCCTCCTGGGAAGAGCACTCAGCCTCAGACATGTCGACACATGTGTACCGACACCCACAACACACTGGTGCTATAGGGGACAGACCCACAGCAAAGCCTGTTAGAGAAACACAGAGGGAGTTCTGCCAGCTCACAACCCAGCGCCTATCCCGGTTCTGAAGCGTGTAATATGCTGCCCAGACCTGTTAGCGCTTTTAATATCAATAAAATAGCACCAAATCAACTGTGCCCCCCCCCCCCCCCCCCCTGTTTTGCACCCTGTTACTTGTACAGCAGTGTGGGAGGCCAGGCTCAGCGTCTCTGCAGCTGTGAAGAGAAAATGACGCTGGTTAGAGCTGTGAGGGCTAAGCCACGCCCCTTAATGGCGCTCTTCAGTCCCGCTTTTTTTAATATATTTATACTGGCGGGGGTCTGTATTTAGTTCCCAGGCACTGTATACTCTTATGCCAGTGCTATTGAGGTTTATTATGCTGCCCAGGGCGCCCCCCCTGCGTCCTGCACCCTGCAGTGCCTCTGTGTATGTGGGAGCATGGCGCGCAGCGCGGTACCTCAAAGCCGTCACTAAAATCTTCCTCCGTCACTGAAGTCTTCTGATCTTCTTCTACTCACCCGGCTTCTGTCTTCTGGCTCTGCAAGGGGGGTGACGGCGCGGTTCCGGGAACGAGCATCTAGGCGTACCTAGCGATCAGACCCTCTGGAGCTAATGGTGTCCAGTAGCCTAAGAAGCAGAGCCTTGAAACTCACAGAAGTAGGTCAGCTTCTCTCCCCTCAGTCCCACGATGCAGGGAGCGTGTTGCCAGCAGGTCTCCCTGTAAATAATAAACCTAACAAAAAGTATTTTTCTGAGAAACTCTGGAGAGCTCCTCAGTGTGCATCCAGTCTCACTGGGCACAGAATCTAACTGGAGTCTGGAGGAGGGGCATAGAGGGAGGAGCCATTTCACACCCCTTTTTAAGTCTTAAAGTGTCCATGTCTCCTGCGGATCCCGTCTATACCCCATGGTTCTTGAAGCATCCCCAGCATCCTCTAGGACGTATGACAAAATAATATGCAGAATTTAGGATAAATTATGAATTGCTAGTGGAGTGTCTAATTCGTGCCAAGTGTCTCACGCCATACGGAGCAAAAACATTAGGTGAATGAGGGCCAGTGCTGCCATCAGAATTTATGGGGATTGGGACAGAAAAAATAGGCACCCCCCACCAAACACACACACACCCATGTTGACACACATACTCACACACACGCTGACACACACGCACACGCACACACCCTTACCAATCTAGGCGCATTGAGGGGACCCGGGTGGCAGGACTGTTAACTTTTCGGGGTGCACCAAAGGATGGAGGGAAAGAACAAGCAGCAGACGGAAGGACAGACCTGGCGGTTCCGCTGCAGTATTTTGAATTCAATGCCGGCAGTGAGCTAATCAGAGCTCCTTATGGAGTGGCAGCCAATTAGGATCTGGCAGGAAGTGGCAGCTCCTGATTGGCTGCCAGTCCGCAAGCTCTGATTGGTTCATAGCCAGCGCTGAATTCAAAGTACTGCTGCAGCGCCGCCGGATCAGCCCTTCCATCTGCTGCTGGCTCTGTCCCTCCATCTGGCAGTGGTCCCAATAAATTAATAGTCCTGCTACTCAGACACCCTCATGGTCTGGACCGGAACTAATGTACCAGCTGTGCCCCCTTGATGGCGTCCCTGATGAAGACACATCTCCACTTTTTACCAATTAATCACTGATGAGGAGTCAGCGGTGGCCATAAAGGCAGTCTTGGAGTAACACTGGCACACATGCATTGCACATGAAAAAGCTTATTATAGGTAGGATGGTCTGTGGGATCTACAATAATAGAGCACATACCCAGCTCCTAAGCGACTGACAATAGAGACTGACATACTCATACTGTATGCATGCCGCACGGCAAGTGCCTAAGAATTTAAGAGAGAAATTAGTTTGTATGCAGCATCCAGGAGCAACCCCAGTAATTACATTTCTATATGAATTGTGGTGACCCCACTTATCATCCAATATGTGTCTAGATCAAAGGTGTAGCTAGGTGCCATCGTGCCCGGAGCAAGGGCATGTTTTGGTGCCCCTTCCCCTTTACTGAATTAGGTGCACGTTACATTTGAAAATAAAAAATATTTAAAAATCCTAAATTGGTGTCAGGGCCAGTTCTAGACCGTGTGGCGCACAACAAAAATAAGAGGGCATGGCTTCTTGAGGGACGGGGCCTGGCCATAGAAAAGTAACAATTCCGATTACAGGGAACAGTATTAGCCATTATTCACATTACAACACACAGTAGTACCCCTTATACACTTAACGCCACACAGTAGAGCCCCTTATACCCTTAACACCACACAGTAGAGCCCCTTATATACGTTATGCCACAGTAGAGACCCTTATACCCTTAACACCACACAGTTGAGCCCCTTATACACTTAGAACCACACAGTAGAGCCCCTTATACCCTTAACACCACACAGTAGAGCCCCTTATATACTTTATGCCACAGCAGAGCCACCTATACATGTTACTCAGCAGCTTCTAATGCAGAGAGAGGTACTGCAGCAGCTGGGGCAGATAAAGGTGATGCAGCAGCAGAAACAGAGAATGGTGCAGGCAGGGCCGGCAACAGAAATCTTGGGGCCCGGTACAGTTATATCTCTGGGGCCCACTCAAATTAATTTTATATATATATATATATATGTAGCATGTAATGTCCGGCACTCCCAACAAACAGCAGAAGCAAAACGGCGGGTGCCCTCCTCTTGTTAAATGAATATGCAGAGAATTTCAGGCGGCACTCACGGACTCACTCACAAAAGACCTGGAACCCTCAAGTCTGCTTACAACGTTTCGGATTTATTATCCTTCGTCAGGTAACAATAAACAGCCTTTATGACTTGTTTATTTTTACCTGACGAAGGATAATAAATCCGAACCGTTGTAAGCAGACTTGGGGATTCCAGGTCTTTTGTGAGTGAGTCCGTGAGTGCCGCCTGAAATTCTCTGCATATATATATATATATATATATATATATATATATATACATATATACATTCACATCCCACCAGTCTGTCTCTCCCCAATGACCCCATGCTGCATTCCCAGTTCCCCCACATCCCTGATAGACACTAAGCAGCATATCCTTGGGCCCCTCTGATCCTTGGGGCCCGGTACAGGTGTCCCCTTTGACCCCCCTGTCACCGGCCCTGGCTGCAGGACAGAAGTAACCCTGCTGCACAGCTACAAGCAGACAGTGAGACATATATTGAGGGCGGGCAGAGCTCCGGCATGTACTGGCTGTCAGTGTCTCCCGTTGTCACCTCTGGCCTGCCCTGTTCCCTACCTAGTCTCAGAGTCCAAGTCAGTGTGCGTCCCTTTGCTTCTTCTCCTCCTGCTCTGCCTGTACAGTGGCCCGCGGTAAAGCTGGTGGAGGGAGGATGGATCAGGCACCCCTGGTCTAGATGAATCCATTACACCCACAGCAGAGCTCAGTCACATGGCCAGACTTGGAGTAATTGTTCCTGAGGAGAAAGCTACTCACTGGGTGTCAGTCATAGTGGCGGTCTGTGTGCATTGGTTGACCAGTTAAATTAAAAATTATAGGGCTTAATTCAGACCTGGTCGATGCAGCAGCAGCGAACGCAGGCTGAAGCCATGTGCTGTGTGCACACACACAGCAGCCGCACTGTGCGTGCACACACAGTAACATGCAAAGGCATCTCACTTGTGCGATCTCCTCTGCTTGATTGACAGACAGAGGTGGTCGTTGGGTGTGTCAGCATTGTTGCGGCATCGTTTGTGGGGCGTGGTCCAGACAGCACAGGCGTGTCTGGACCATTTGTAGGACAGGCCGTGGTAGCTGATCAGTGTTACAAGTGTAAAAGATGTGTGAAAAATGGTACATAAAAACAAACACAGGGTGATATAGGTGTTATAAATAAGTATAAGGTGGTGATGCCCCACAGTGGTCCAGCCAGAGCAATCCAAGGAGCCCCACACTCCAAAAGTTCATCCCCAAATTGACTCTCTGTATAATTGAAAGGATCTTACCTTTGGCTTGTGTGCAGTCAGCATATGTTAGTTCCCTGTTTAAAAGCCTGAGAGGCAGTGCGTGGGGTGCTAATCCAGATGAGGGTGTCCCAAGCCCTCAGGTGTGTATACACACATATAACATAGTTTCAAAGTCGAAAAATATCATGATGCATACCCCTTGTACTAACCCCTCATGCGCATGCACGCTGCTCGTGCACCTGGTCCCCCGTGCGTACACATACCCGCAAGTTGCGTAAGAGACGCTCCAGCGTCTCGTGCGCATAAGATGTATATTTACGGCGGAGTTTGTGAGCGTGTAGCGTGCGACTCGATCGTAGCATATTTAACCCAAATAGTGCATTTTGTAGATAATATTCCCCTGGACCATGTCAGCGAGTATGATTAGTTTAAACAGTTCCTGGACAGAGAGATTCCTCTTTGCATGATAGGAAGGGTCAGATAAAGGTTGAAAGGTGGTGTCTAGTATCCAGCTGTAGGGTATTTTAAGGGTAACATTCCGGTGTTAGTTAGGAAAGGATCGCTCGCTCCTGCGTATAGTTATGTACAGAAGTAGATTATGAACATTAACTGTATTTGCTTTAAATTACACATGCAGGGGGAATCCAGAGGATACCACCCACAAGAGCAGTTGGGGAAAGACACAGCCCACCTGTTCAAATCCACCTATGACCTTTCCTGTAATGTAGAGACACATACCTGTGTCCAATGAACAATGAGATTACAGGGACCATTGTATTGTGAATGTATGTTGTGTATATAAAGACCACTGTTGCCTGGCCAGCCTCAAGACTCTGAAGGCTTTCTACCTGAATAGCTGAGGACTGGATCCAGGTCGCTCTTGCGAATGATTTCCCATGTATGTATATTCTCTGTAGCCATTGTTCATCATTATTCTCTGTTATTCTGTTTAGATTTCCTTGTTAGCTTGTAGTGTATAACTTGTATCTATTTTCCCCTTTTTCTCTGAATAATCCACTGCGGTGTTAGAGCTGCTGTGGTTTTACCAAAACCTGGTGTTGTGTTTTCACTTTCCTGCAAAAGGGCTTTCTTAGCGTTTTAATCGCTCTAACAGCATACACATTGTTAAGATTTTTAGGCGTTACATCATTGCAGTATTTGACTACTAAGGTTTAGAGTATAAGTATATTCTTACATTGTTTTATTAACAAGGTTTACTGTATATCATTCTGTGAGCGTCCGTGGCGCTTGTGTCTCACTCTCACGGCGCAGCGCCTGTTATGCTAATAGCGTAGCAGTACGATACTTGGTACGCCAATAGCGTGCTTGGTACGAAGCGTGAATCCGTGAGCGTACGTGTCGCTCGTGCGTCGCTCCCACGGCGCAGCGCCTGTTACGCTAATAGCGTAGCAGTACGATACTTAGTACGCCAATAGCGTGCTTGGTACGAAGCGTGAATCCGTGAGCGTACGTGTCGCTCGTGCGTCGCACCCACGGCCTAGCGTCTGCTACGCTAAGTGCGTACCCCTATGGTACTCAGTGCGCAAATAGCGTACTTAGTCCGTAATAGTGTATAGCTTTATGTTTAAAGGTAATAATTGACATTATCAATTGGGAGCATCGTCCGGGCCTCCTCATATCCGCAGCCTAGCAGGACAAGGCAGACTTTATCTATCAGCAAAGGGTGGGAAGGTAGTATCCCCTGTTAGTTTTTTTGTGGTCGGGGATACACTGGTGCTGATTAGATAAGCGTCTGCTCCGCATGGTTTGTAGGGATGCTGGTGGGATCCGAAAGGTAAGAACGTAAAGCTATTGTTTTTTTAAAAAAAAATCTGTTAAATTTCTGTTTTGCGCCAAATGCGCACACAATACAAGCATACACCTGTACTCTGCATATCTGATCATATTGTTGCAAAACAAGGTAAAATAACTTCAGGGGCTCGCAAAGTGTGTGATTTCTTAGTGACAAAGGAAGCCGCATGGTTTGTCCTCCATTTTGGACTAACCACATGGCCTGTCCACCATTCTGTGTAACCCTCATGAATGTGGAAGGGGGAGGAGCAGCGGGCATTTTGGGAAGGTCATTTTTTCTAAATGGCTGATTTTCACTGCCCGAATAATCAGCCGTCCTTGGTCAAAAAGAAATCACCATTTATGAGTTACCAATGCATTTATTTAACCCATGCCATAGTCAATTACAAATAGATTCAGATGGGGCTTAATAAAAGTTAATAGTAAGATGAATACGTGATGTAAGAACCACATACAGATATAAACAAAGTTTGTTTGTTTTTTTGTTTTTTCTTTACCTCTAGGATTCAGTTAACTCTGCTTGTTGTAAAATAGCCATTGAAATGCAAATTAACCTGTGTAGCTGCTTTTTCCTAGCAGTGAAAAACCACCTTTACAGGCAGCCAATAACACATAGCATTCATATGCAAATTAGAAGCACCTAATGAGTAAATGAGTCTCAGGAGACCAGTGAATGGTACATAGATATATTATAATTATGTGTGTGTTTATATCAATGTATGTTCTGCAAGATAGCTATCCAATATGAATCATACTATTGGAAGCATTGATTACTAGATTCATTTAGACCTGTATTTTGTGTATTTTGCATATCTACTCGCTTGTTTGCCATTAGCATTGATTACGTGCTGAGAAATTTGTTGCTATTTAGTTAAAAGTAAAAAGTAATATTTAAGGGAGTAAGTGTAAAACACACACGTAGCCTGGCCCAGTTATAAAGGTTTATACAGGAGATACTGTGTGGTGTTTGGTAAGCGATTATAGTTGAATATCATTTACATTTATAGAAGCGTGTTATTTGTATTGCGGCGGACGTATCCGGCCTTTGTACACGTGTCTCGGACAGCTTGCGAGACTGCGTACGCAACGCAAGGGCCTACACACGTGGCGTATTTTACGCAACGTGCGTACAGGTACGCCCACTTAATACAAATCACACGATAGCATTGTTTTAGTTTAAGCAACGCGGTAGCCACGCGATAATAGCACAGATTGATCAGTGTCCAAAATTTAGTTTAAAACATCCTTCTCTTATTGCATCACCTCTGGGATTAGGTTGTTTCACCTGAATGAAAGTTAATTTTCTGTACAGAAAAATCAAAGTGTATATGAGTGAACGAGCGTGTGTATGCAAATAAAGGTTTTGTGAACCCGGGATCCCAGAGGACACCAGTGAAGTGAACACTTGGTGGCGTGAGATTGGCTTGCTCACGTTAACGTTGATAAGGTATAAAGGAGCAAGGTAGCAAGTAACAGCAGACCAAGAGGTCGGCGAAGTCAGAAATCCGCTGACTAGGTCAAGCGAAGCTCTGAAAACCCTGGCCTGAGAAAGTAGTACCCATATAGGCCCGTTTTGAGAATATGCTCCGGCTGAGGTTTCGCAGCCTAAACAACCGATTCTGTTGGTCGTGCAGCGGATAAGTAACAGTTACTTATACGCAGTGCGACTGTACTGCACGTTACTGTGTGCATTAGTTAGTTCAACTTGATACCCATTACGCAATTTGCGTACAATCGCGGGATCATAGACGCTAATTGTACACGCAACGTGATTTGTGTAACAGTTTTTTTTATTTTAAGGGAGTTTCGCTGTTCACTCAGGAAATCTCCAGCAACTGATATTTACTGGGAGGGGTAGCATACTCCCACACGCTCTCAGTAAATAGAGGTTACACAGGGGCCCTAGGTTGGGTACGACCAGCACTGCGGACAGGGTGTAGGTGTATTGGCCGACGTGGGCGAGAGTGAGTGAGAGCACTTGTTGGACTTTCACCGTTGCCTTACCTCTGAGTAATTTGGTTTTTGTAGGAATTCGCTGAGAAGGCAATACCTGCAAAGAATGGGGGCCAGTTGCTCAAGTAAGGGACGATCAACCAGGGTTCAGGTTGATATTATTCCGCGGCCCAAAGGGTCGGCGAGGTACATAATGTGTGAGAAATATGGATCACACGCAGAGGTCTTATGCAATGAATGGGAACGAATGACTGTGGATGATAGGGAACCGTTCCCTAGGGTAGGCAGTTTTAATCCTGAGGTGTTGCAAAATCTAAGGAGAAGGATATGTCTGATAAAATCCAAGAGACAAAGGATTAGACATTATGATTGTTTACAGTTATGGCAACAGGAGGGTGAGATACAACAGGGATTAGCTCAAGCAGCTGGTTCCAACCCTAGCAGGAAACTGATAGCAACTGCACCACCACCACCGTACATTACAGGGGAGAATATGGCTACAGGGAATGGCATACTGGTATACGATAAGAGTGCACTTATTAAATGTATTAATGATGATAAGAGTAAAGTAGATAAATGTATTAATTCAAATGCTAACCCGTGCAAGTTGTATCCCATCTTAAACTTCCCTCAGGACTGCAACCAAGAAGATGAGCCCAGCACGATATCGGCACTCTCTCTAGCAGCCACCATACAAGAAACCCAAGTGGGCACGGCCCAACCAGTAAGAGCAGTAGCAAAGGACCCTAGTGGAGGGACAGGTGAGGTCGTGTCCACAGGTAAGTACGTTACTGTACATTATGCACAGACAATTGCACCTCACATTGTAGAGTAAGGATAATGTATATCATAGAGAGGTAGCGGTGTCCGTATTAATGGACGGGTTAAAGGAAGTGTTGAGAACCAGGGTACAAACCACTCAACCTAGCTGGAGAGGTATCTCGATGGCTGCCTTGAGAGAGTCCGCTATTGAGCATGATCGGAACATCATTAGGCACAGGGAGTCACAGGGGGACAAGCTGATGACAGTAAGTATACAGGCCCTTACAACAAGGCCTCATCAGCCTAAACCCCAGACCCCTGATGGTAAGTCGTATGTAGTAAAATGTTATAACTGCCATAAGGAAGGACATATTGCACGGAATTGCAGATTAAGAGACCCACATAAGGTATATCGACCCCCTAGACAAGAAAACGACCAAAGTTATGACGCATGTAATTGGAATCAGGGATCACATAGGGAAAATTTTGGGCCGCACCTGTAGTCTACAGCCAGTGAAATTAATTGCGAGCCTTGGAAGTAAACCTGAGGTCCCGAGTTGATGTAATTGGTAGGTCATTCCTTGTGGATACAGGGGCGGCCAGGTAAACTCTGTGATTTATCTTTAAATGTTTCCTCTTCATCTCTGACATTCACCAGCAGAACTATAGCTCAAACGTCACATGTCTACTTGGTCTTTCCAGAGGTCTGCCCAACCCCAGTATATCTTACCAGCATCATTGTGCCTGGCCATGCACAGAGGGTGGAGAGTGGAAATACTGGTGGGGGAGACTGTGCAGAGATACCGATAGACATGTTGGTGTGACAGCCTGATGGTGAACGGAAATTTGACAATTTTTCTCTTTTCTATTATTCTCTCTTTTTTTTTTTTTCATGTTCTACGTATGGTATGTCACACAACAGTTAAACAAATGGTAATGCAAGATTTATGCTCCCTACAGAAAGGTCGCTGACTCGGAGAGAACATCGTGTCACTGGAGTGTCTGTTCCGGGAAGACTGGGAGACAGCACTGTTGAGACGGCATCTGAGCACAGAGAACAAAAAAAGACTAGAGGCGGTTATCGCACCAGTTTTCTTTCCCTTCTATTAATTTCTTTACCTCCCATTACCACTCTTTCTTTCTCCTCCTGCAAGATGGACTTGCCCCAAGAGACTGCGTTCCGGGTTTTCCTGTTGACCCTGTTGTTGACCAGAACGGTCTATTTCGGTGAGAGTGCCAGAGAGGTCGAGAAAGGATCTGGAATGGGTTCTGATGACAAGGACGGATTAGTAGAATTCCAAGAGCAACACAGTCACCGAGCAAAGGCGAGTATCAGAAAACGATCTGGTAGTCATGACACTAGGAGACATTGTGAAGGATTGTTAGCTGAGGAGAATTGTATCTGTAGGAATTGTGAAAACATAGTTGAGGACGGGTGCATCCAGAGATGTCAGTCCAGCCTTAATATCAACATGGACCGGCATCCATTGAGGGACTATCACTCATTAGTGGGTAAGGTTTTAAACCAAACGGAATGCTGGGTGTGCTCACAAGTACCTCAAGGTCAGAGCAAGTCATACTCTTTAACAATAGATGAGGTACTTGAATTAAGGGGTGGGAGACCGGTGGACAAGAAATTTAATATTTCTAGGCCTCCTAGTTTGAAGCTCCACCAATATCATGTGGATAGGTCATTAGTATGGTTTAACATTTCCAATCCTCGAAAGCCGGGAAATTGGGAAGTGACATGGAACAACCAAACCATGACATTTTCACACAGAGCCGATAGAATGCCCGTAGACTCAGAACTTATACGCCAAATAGCCGACGGTGGGAGATATTTTCGGTATAGGTATACTCTAGGAAGTAGGACCATGCGGGTTGGAGAAGTATCACCAGGATACTGTGCGCATATTATACAGCCTGATACGTGTACTGAACAGATGAGAAAGTTAGGGATAGGATTTTTCACCTGGAAGGTTTGCAATATGGTGATGTCATATTCTGTCCCATATGTTCTCCCCGATGATGCATATTTCATATGTGGGAGGAAGGCGTATAAGTGGCTTGCCCCAAACTCAGAGGGATTGTGTTACATTGGAAGAGTGTTGCCAGAAGTAATGACCATTACCCATGATAAGATGAAAGACGTTCACCGCAATGCTCAAGCTCCTTACACTCACACTCACTACGAACACATTGTTAAGAGACACCTTATAGATAGGACAGAGCACGCAGCCTCTGATTTGATCCACGAATCCACTGGGATTCAATTCCTACTCGCGCTAGGTATCACCCGTACCGCCAGAGGAGTTATACATTTTAGGTATATTACCGCGCTAGCGAACCTGATAGACAATATCACCGAGATGTATGATGACACCTTCAGGTATACTGGGAGGGAATTGCAAGCTTACAAAACGGAACTGATCCAGCACAGGATGGTTCTCAATTACATCACAGCGGTGACAGGCGGGTATTGTGTCACCCTAGAAACTCAGTATGGTGTGAAGTGCTGTACATATATCACAAACAGTACCAATGACCCAACCGAGGTCATAGATCAAAAGATGGACGATATCTTGCAATTGAAGGGGGAGTTCCGAAGGAGACACAACCTTACCCTTACTGCTGTGAGTAATGAACTGACCGGCTGGGTTTCATGGTTGAACCCACGAGAATGGGCTCAAAATGTTATCATGAATGTAGGGAAATTTCTCCTTTGTATCCTGGGAGTTGTCATAATGATTGGTTTGATATTTAGATGTGTTCGGATTTTAATGCATTGCAAGCGCAGTACCAGAGTGATGAGTTTGAGGAGCGAAGGCATTGTTACAACAACTGGTTTAATTTATGACCCATCAATCGAGACAATGTTGTGATAAGACGTGATTCCACGGTCCGTTTCTTTCACCCGTTTCTCCTTTGTTTTTCTCCAAGGTAAAAAGACATCCACTCGGAAGAAGATTTTGATGCACATTTCTACAGACTGTTGATGAACATTTCCACTGACCGTTGATGAACTTTTTCACAGACTTTGCGAGACACTTTTAGAGACTTTAAAAGACTTTGTATGGACACTTGAAAGACTTTGCTTAGAACCCACAGCAAAGATACACCTATCCGGACAAGACTTCAACAGACACCCAAGGACAATTACACACATTATCATATGAATGTATTGGTGACATATGTTTCTTATTTTCATCTCTACGATCTTCAGGTAGTGACACACATAGTCGACAGGTGATATAGGTACATATATTAGCACTCACATGTTTTCCCCCTCCATGTATCATCAACTAATGTGCACCCCATTTGTTGAAACAAGAAGCCGAAAAGAGCTCGGTAGTGTTTTTTTAGCTCACTTACAGACCCTTAATACGGGATAAGAAGGATTTAATGTATACTTCGCAATACCTCGAAGCTTATCTAGAACATGTACGGCACGATGATACATGACCCCTCAGACATGAATTCCATACATACATGCTTTTACTATCCCACTAGGTCATACATTTCCCACCTTCTCCTCTCCTCCCTCCACCCAATCATTTATAGGTATTTCATTGTATTGTATATTTTTCTGCTTAATTGTTTAGTTAGTGGCAGTTATTGTTGACTGCCAAAGGGTGGACTGTCAAAGTCGAAAAATATCATGATGCATACCCCTTGTACTAACCCCTCATGCGCATGCACGCTGCTCGTGCACCTGGTCCCCCATGCGTACACATACCCGCAAGTTGCGTAAGAGACGCTCCAGCGTCTCGTGCGCATGAGATGTGTATTTACGGCGGAGTTTGTGAGCGTGTAGCGTGCGACTCGATCGTAGCATATTTAACCCAAATAGTGCATTTTGTAGATAATATTCCCCTGGACCATGTCAGCGAGTATGATTAGTTTAAACAGTTCCTGGACAGAGAGATTCCTCTTTGCATGATAGGAAGGGTCAGATAAAGGTTGAAAGGTGGTGTCTAGTATCCAGCTGTAGGGTATTTTAAGGGTAACATTCCGGTGTTAGTTAGGAAAGGATCGCTCGCTCCTGCGTATAGTTATGTACAGAAGTAGATTATGAACATTAACTGTATTTGCTTCAAATTACACATGCGGGGGGAATCCAGAGGATACCACCCACAAGAGCAGTTGGGGAAAGACACAGCCCACCTGTTCAAATCCACCTATGACCTTTCCTGTAATGTAGAGACACATCCCTGTGTCCAATGAACAATGAGATTACAGGGACCATTGTATTGTGAATGTATGTTGTGTATATAAAGACCACTGTTGCCTGGCCAGCCTCAAGACTCTGAAGGCTTTCTACCTGAATAGCTGAGGACTGGATCCAGGTCGCGCTTGCGAATGATTTCCCACGTATGTATATTCTCTGTAGCCATTGTTCATCATTAATCTCTGTTATTCTGTTTAGATTTCCTTGTTAGCTTGTAGTTTATAACTTGTATCTGTTTTCCCCTTTTTCTCTGAATAATCCACTGCGGTGTTAGAGCTGCTGTGGTTTTACCAAAACCTGGTGTTGTGTTTTCACTTTCCTGCAAAAGGGCTTTCTTAGCGTTTTAATAGCTCTAACAGCATACACATTGTTAAGATTTTTAGGCGTTACATCATTGCAGTATTTGACTACTAAGGTTTAGAATATAAGTATATTCTTACATTGTTTTATTAACAAGCTTTACTGTATATCATTCTGTGAGCGTCCGTGCCGCTCGTGTCTCACTCTCACGGCGCAGTGCCTGTTACGCTAATAGCGTAGCAGTACGATACTTGGTACGCCAATAGCGTGCTTGGTACAAAGCGTGAATCCGTGAGCGTACGTGTCGCTCGTGCGTCGCGCCCACGGCGCAGCGCCTGTTACGCTAATAGCGTAGCAGTACGATACTTGGTACGCCAATAGCGTGCTTGGTACGAAGCGTGAATCCGTGAGCGTACGTGTCGCTCGTGCGTCGCGCCCACGGCCTAGCGTCTGCTACGCTAAGTGCGTACCCCTACGGTACTCAGTGCACAAATAGCGTACTTAGTCCGTAATAGTGTATAGCTTTATGTTTAAAGGTAATAATTGACATTATCAATAGAATATATTGTGGAGAGGGGGCCTGGACTGCACACCCTAGCTTCTTATAAAGGGATGTGTTACCTTGTTGGGACTTAGGGGGTCATTCAGATTTGATCGCTGGGCTGCTAATTTTGCTGTCCTGCGTTCAGATATTTGCCGCCTCCAGGGGGAATGTATAGTCGCCATGCAAGTGTGCGATCCTATGTGTACGCTGAGTTGCTAAAATGCACTTTGTGCAGTCTCTCTGCAGGCCAGGACTTATTCCTCCAGTACGATCACATCAGGCTGATTGGGGCCGGAGAGAGATGACATCAGACACCCTCCCTGAAAACGCTTGGGAACACCTGCATTTTTCCGAACACTCCCAGTAAACAACAGAATGTTGGAAAACAGAAACAGAGAAAAAGTATTTGAGTAAATATATTTTAAGAGTGAGATAAAGGGCTCTGGTTATTAAATCCTGTCCCCAGGCCTGAAGAAAGATAAAGCACTTCTGCTGTCTGTTGTGACTGCAAATTGTTCACTAAAGAGAGCAATGCTCAGGTCAGTACTGCTGTCAACCAGATGAGAGAGTGATAGAATATTGTTGAATTCAACACAAATGAGCGCTAATAGGGTGAATATACATAGTGTTGATGCTGATGTATCACATGCCAGAGCTCAAACGTATTGATTGACATTGGTGATGTTGAGCAGCTAATTATGACACTGAATGATATCCTAATATATGGGGGGAAAAACCTCACATCAATGTGTATAATGTCCAACCATTGTGCAGAATATGGTCAAACCCCAGTGATAAATACAAGGTTATTATACTAAGTGTGGCCAATAGCTACAAATGACCACATGTGAAATGAAATGGCACACATATGAGGTGCTATAAAGTGGAATCTCAAAATATCACGTTGCCTCACAAAATATTTTTTCTCTCAGATTCAATTTCAACAAAGAATCAACAATCAAATCCAAATAGTGGATTATAACATTATTATGCTCATAAAGTTATGGCCAATAGCTGCAACTATCAGTTGGAATCACTCTCAAGCAAAAATAATAGAGGTATCAATAGGCAAAGATAAATAAGTATCTATACTAACAAATAGTTAGTTAATAGAAAAATCTATTGATTTCCATGATATGGACACACAGATACAATTGTTTCAATCAAAATAAGAAACAAAAGAAATAAATAAGCATTGTTTCTAGGTCATCAGAACCAATCAGAGACAAAAGAAATACATAAGCGTTGTTTCTAGGTCACAACATTTCAGTAAATTGAGGGGTATAAGCATCCAGATATAATAGTGTCAGTCAGAGCCAGAGAACGTAAAATAGAATGTTTTCGTATTATAGTATCTCTGCACTACCAAGCATGGATAATATAGACAGCCTGTAGTGTATTCGTCTATTGCTGCCTGCTGTTATTGGTTGAGACACATAACAGCGGGGGAAGGAGAAGTGAGTATGTGTATTGAATTATTGGGAGCGTGGATATGAGGATGGAGGTTACCAATCCTGGGTACTGAGGGTCAGATTTATTAAGCCTGGTGAAGTGATAAAGTGGAAGGTGATAAAGCACCAGTCAGTCAGCTCCTGTCATTTTTCAAACCCAGCCTGTGACGTGGAAGTTAAGAGCTGATTGGCTGCTGGTACTTTATCACCTTCCACTTTATCACTTCACCAGGCTTAATAAATCTGCCCCGGAGTGTACTGTTCATCCGTTGGCCAGTGAATGTGTATGCTGCGCTAGTCATGATTCAGTGTCTTCCCGGATTCCCCAGCCTCTCCATGCTATCTCTCAGTCAAAACGTTTCGTCCCCGGATTCAAAGAAGCGACCGCCCATTCCAGAAGGGGCGTGACCGCTATGATGTCATCTGGTGATGCCGATCCCAACGTACGTTTCACCGCTGGGCTTGATCACGGGAGCCTCACTCCACAAGCCCCAGCGGTGAACAGAAGAGGACTCAAGTAGTCAATCACCTTTCTAAGATTTTGATTGGGATGTGATTGCTCCTATGAGATGGTTCTCTAGATCTAGAATGAGTTGTTATGGAAACCGTTATGATCTAAAGTATTTGGAACCGTTGTCATGTAGCTTATTGTACATGGGTTACCAAATAAAATTAAAATAAAATAATAGAAAGCCCTAATGTATGCATGGATTGTAGGGATAATAATTACCAAGAAGTAGTACAAGTCAAAACTTTTTTGTTGTATATTATATACATGCAGATTATGTATATCTCTCTAATGGTTTGCACGGGTTCACTATGGTATGCCGGCGGTCGGGCTCCCGGCGACCAGCATACCGGCGCCGGGAGCCCGACCGCTGGCTTACCGCCACGCTACGGGTATTCTCCCTCCAGGGGGGTCATGGACCCCCATGAGGGAGAATGTGTCAGTATGCCGGCTGTCGGGATCCCGGCGCCAGTATACTGTGCGCCGGGATCCCGTCAGTCGGCATACTGAAGACCACCCGGTTTGCACTGCCAATAAACACATGAATAAGAATATGAATATAAATTATGATTTAATCTTAAAGGTACATTTACATAATAAAGGTACGTATTAATTAGTGTTCATAACATATGTGTTAAACTTTATAATTAATTAAATCATTCTATAAAGATGATTCAAGAAGATCGAAGATTCTTTTAGGTTGGGTGCTCTTCTCCAGCTCATATTGACCCTATCTCCAATCTGTTTTGCTAGGTTATCATCCATTTGTAGTATATGCCAGTGGGTTTGTAGAATTTTATTGGCTTCCTTCCAACTTCCACAGAAATCTCCAATAAATCTTATAGTTCCCTTTTCTTCTTGATTTTGATCATTCTTCTCCATAAATACTAGGGATTCACGTTGTGTTTTACTGACTTGGAATTTGGCTTTCTTAGTCAGCCGATTACTATAGCCTCGTTCCTTCAGTCTGATGCGTAGATCTTCACTTTTAGTCAAAATACTTTGATCATCTGAACAGTTTCATCTCAGACGAAGGAATTCTCCTTTTGGGATATTCCTTATGGTGGGTGGGAAATGTGCACTGCAGGAATGAAGAAGACTATTAGTGGAAGTCTCCTTCCTGAAGATCTGTCGCGATTTTGTTGTCACAATCTCGATCTTTGGGAAGTTTGGGGGTGCTCTGTGCCCCAGAGGTGAACCCCTATAATGTCTGACGAGGTAACCATGAAGCAGGTGGGCAGAATCTATATTCCCTACCATATGTACACAAACACACATTCAAGCTAGGGTTAAGTTTGTTAGGAGCCAATTAACCTACCAGTATATTTTTGGGGATTGTGGGAGGAAACCGGAGTACCCGGAGGAAACCCACACAAGCACAGGGAGAATATAAATACGCCACACAGTTAGGACCATTGTGGGTGTAAAGATATATGCAGGGGCTAAAACTGTATTTATGGCCTTTCAATCTTTATAGCGTTTAATGTACTTTTTATTCCTTTTGTTCCATTATCTATGTGGCTTGTGTCACTATTACCCCATGTGTGTGTTCATTTGTTAGCCTATATATTCTGAACTATAATCTTACTCAGGTAAATACATGTGTGCTGTGACCTGGCTCATAGTGCTGTCATGTTATGTTATTTTAGGAGGATGCCATTCTGTATATGAGGTTACAATTTATCATTGATAATCCTGTTTAACCTATCTATTATCCTTATATGGTCACACAGGAAGTATAAGGGCCAGGTAATCTCTCTCTGAAGATGTTCCTCCACAGGGGCAATCAGGACTTAAACCAATTTCCCTGTCATTGTTCCTTCTGTTTACTTTCTTTTGTGAAACCCTGGGCTCTGACAGACAACTTGGAGCCTGACCCAGCATGTGGTCAGCAGGAGAAAGCCAGCTGTGGGAGGGAGGAGGGAGATACCTGAAATGGGATCCCACCAATCAGGAACATGTTTATCCTCCCCAGGTGAGCACGGCATGATGGGCATTTGGAAGGTTTTAAAAGAGGTTGCGCAGGTCAGCTCCTCCTGTTAGTCGCAGGACTTTGGCTAAGGGGTGATACTCTGCCAGGGTACCTTGTGGAATGCATCGCCAGTGCTGTGTGGACTTATATGTATTTACTCCTGTGTGGACTGTATTCTCCTGTGGACTAATCTGCTATCACTGCTGTGTGGACTCTGTTGTGATAGTGATAGTTCTGCTGTGTGGACTTGTTTATCTGTGGAATTGTTGTGAACCTAAGTCCTCTACTGGGACTGACTATCTGGACTGCTACCTGTGTACTGTTTCTGGGCTATATTTACTTCTGTTTCCTGTGAATTATCTATTCCTGTGTGCGATGAGAAATAAACCATCACTTTGGTTTTATCGGCTCTGTGTCTGAGTGATTAGAAGAACCCCGTATCCTCACGGTAGGAAACAAACCCATGACCTCAGTGCTGTGAGGCAGTAATGCTAACCATTACACCATCCATACTGCCCCAAAGAGATGAGCTATTTCTCCACAAAATGTGAGTTCATGTACACTAATAATAGTTGCACTTACTTTGCATGAGAGGCGTAGAAGTGGTTTTTCCATTGTTTGACTTACTTGAATACCTTACTTCATTTCTTGTTCTTGACTGCATGTTCTTATCCATGATGCCTGTCCTATACTGAAATCAGTCTTTTGTTCAGAAGCTATATTAGTGGCCTCAATAGTGTTGAATTTCTCATATGTACCTACGTCTAGCAAGGACATCACATTATTACAACAATGGTCATTCTATTTATTGTAGATTATCACTGTTTTTTTGTTTGGGATTCAGTATCCTTTGAAATTTTCACTGTGCCCAACAAGAATGCCCTTCACTGCTTGGTTTTATAGTTTGCCACGCTTTAGTTAGTAATACAAACAAATGCTTTGTATCCAAAATACTGTTACATATGTTACATTTAGGTTCTCATCATTTTCAGTATTTGGGAGATGATATGCCCCCAAAGAGTCCTGATCTCAACATCATCGAGTATGTCTGGGATTACATGAAGAGACAGAAGGCGCAAGCCTACATCCACAGAAGATCTGTGGTTAGTTCTCCAAGATGTTTGGAACAACCTCCCTGCTGAGTTCCTTCAAAAACTGTGTGTAAGTGTACCTAGAAGAATTGATGCTGGTTTGAAGGCAAAGGGTGGTCACACTAAATATTGATTTGATTTAGATTTCTCTTCTGTTCATTAACTTTGCATTATGTTAATTGCTAAAAATAAACTATTAACACTTCTATTTTTGAAAGCATTCTTACTGTACTATACTTTGCAGCATTCTGTACTATACTTTGCAGCATTTTTCCACACCTGCTAAAACTTTTACCCAGTACTGTATGTGCATTACTAGCATTACTCTATCCAATAAATACATTTACAACTCATCTAAGGAGTGTGTGACAATTCAGAATCCAGTTCCGTAAGGCCTGTTAAATATTCAGAATTAAGCCCATACTTTGTTGAATGCACGTTCAGCATGTCTGGCAATGTACTTGCCACTTGGGAATAATACTTAATCTTTGATCTTCATTAGATAATTGACTGCATACTGTTTTTTGAATAGTCCTCTATAAAAGTCACTACAGTTTGTATTTGTTGCCTCCTGATGTGGGTAATTTTTGGGAACATACGAGAAGCTTTGCTAGTCCAACAGTATGAGATCCTTTGTCATGTACTGCTTTTACAGTCCCTTTACGCTTTACAGATTTCTGTATAAATGAAATAATTGTGTCTGTATGTGCTTAGTCTCACATGTTCCTTTGCAATGTTCAGAAGATATAGGTGTTCATACGCTTTGGCACTTGTCTTCCATTCCAGGTAATATACTAGTCATATTTAAATTTAATGGTGAGTCCTTTAGCCAGGGCTGCCAAGAGCTAAATGGGGCCATATTAGTGGGGCGTGTGGCCAAATTCCCCCAAATGAAAAAATACTATGCATGCTGCAAAGGGGGACATTTGTGACCCTCAGCAGCTGGAGCCCTCTAACAATCATCAAGACTGGTCCCAAGTAATCAAGTACCTCCGGTGCCCCTGCCTTTTGTATCTAACACACAAGGGTCTACCCTCCAAGCTCTGAAACCTATACATCCTTTACTCGTACTGCCAGATTGTTCCCATTTGTATTGGAGTATATAAATTCATGTTGCCTTCAGCAGTGAGATTTGTCCTCATCAGAGGTGGAAAAATGACGGCTGACAGGATTCCGGCATCGGTCTCCTGAACACCGGGATCCCGACAAACGGCATTTTAACTGCATCCCTGTATAAGGATACATTTGTAGTGCAAGATAAGCAAGATAGCTTATCCCTTTGATACAAATAAGGTTCTATGAAGAAGTTTCTTTCCCTTGTCATGTGACTTGTTTCTCCAGTATCTTTGAACCAACTATGGGACATGTGACCTTCTAATGCTGTATGGGACTGTTGCAGAGTTGAACACAAGTGGATTTTGCAGATGAGCCTACCCAGTGGTGGAACTAGCAAGCGGTGCGCCCAGGTGCGACCAAATGCTTTGGGCCCCCCCATCCCATCCAAGTCCACCCCCTCACCCCTTGAGAGGATCTGGTGAGGGGGACCTGCTCAGGGCCAGAGAAATGGATACCTAGCAACAGTGCCGTAACTAGACATTTTAGCACTGTGTGCAAGAAACGGCATCGGAGCCCCACCCCTGCATGCAAAACAGGGGCAGTGCGCGCCGTAGGCGTGCGCAAAAATACATAGTGGCGTGGCTTCGCGGGGAAGGGGTGTGGCCACAAAATAATACCAATTCCTAAAACGGTGCACAGTAGTCTCCATTCTTCAAATTACGCCGCACAGTAGCACCACTACACCAGGTAGAGACCCTTTTACACCTTACAGCGAACAGATTCCTCTTTTTACACGTTACGGCAGACAGCGTCCCCTTTTTACACATTACGGCAGACAGCGTCCCCCTTTTTATACATTATGGCAGACAGCGTCCCCTTTTTACACATAACGGCAGACAGCGTGCCCTTGTTACACATAGCGGCAGACAGCGTGCACTTTTTACACATTACGGCAGACAGCGTACACTTTTTACACATAACGGCAGACAGCGTGCCCTTGTTAAACATAGCGGCAGACAGTGTACACTTTTTACACATAACGGCAGACAGCGTCCCCCTTTTTACACATTACGGCAGACAGCGTCCCCTTTTTACACATTACGGCAGACAACGTACACTTTTCACACATAGCGGCAGACAGCGTGCCCTTGTTACACATTACGGCAGACAGCGTGCCCTTGTTACACATTACGGCAGACAGCGTGCCCTTGTTACACATTACGGCAGACAGCGTGCCCTTGTTACACATTACGGCAGGCAGATTCCCCCTTTTTACACGTTGTGGCAGGCAGTCCCGCGTTTATTCACATTGCGGCAGGCAGATTCCCCATTTTTACACATTACGGCAGGCAGATTCTCCCTTTTTACACATAGCGGCAGGCAGATTCCCCATTTTTACACATTGCGGCAGGCAGATTCCCCATTTTTACACATTGCGGCAGGCAGTCCCCCCTTTTTACACATTGCGGCAGGCAGTCCCCCATTTTTACACATAGCGGCAGGCAGTCCACCCTTTTTACACATTGCGGTAGGCAGTTCCCCATTTTTACACATAGCGGCAGGCAGTCCCAACAAATAAAGAAAGAAACAGAAAGAAATAAAGAAAGAAAGAGACAGAAAGAAAGAAAGAAAGAAAGAAAGAAAGTAGAATCATACTTACCCTCTCCGCTGGCTCAGGCTCCTCGTGCAGCTTGACGATTCCCGGGCAGTAGACGAGGTGGAGGAGGGAGCCGCAGCAGCGCTGTGTTATTGGTGGAGGCGCTGCTGCCCCCCTGCTTCACTATAGGCTGTTCTCGGAAGACAGCCTATAGTGAAGCAGAGGAGCAGCAGCAGCAGCGCCTCCACCAGTAACAAAGCGCTGCTGTGGCTCCCTCCTTCACCTCCGTCCTCCTCCTTCCCCCGTCCGTGCCGCTGCTCTTCTCCTCTGTGGGCGGCTGTGCGCTGCGGGCAGCGGTTGCCCGCAGCGCACAGCGGCATGTAATGAGTCAGTTTGACTCATTACATGCTTGGGCCCCTGGACAGAGGCGGGCCCCAGTGCAACGCACTGCTTGCCCTGCCGGTAGTTCCGCCTCTGAGCCTACCCTGTTTTAGCACTGTGCATGCTCTGCATCCGAGCATACTGAGAGACAGGGAGCAGGAGGCTTGAGAACCATGGCCAGGAGTCTGGAGTGACTTGGGGCAGAAGGCTGCAGTCACAGGCAGCAGGAGTCTGCAAAAGATATGAGGCAGGAAGTGACTCAGGGGAGCCCCTCAAACACCATGCCCCCATCTCAGAAGTTCAATATGGGAGAATTCAGTTTGTTCGATTCCGCCTTAATATGACAGTGCCCTTATAATTTCACACTATGCATGCTAGCATGCTACGAATCAGGGGTTAAAGTGTGTGTGTGGGGGGGGTGGGGACTGAGTTCCACCACCTGTAATGGTGGAGGGAACTAGTTCCACCTTCTCCATTACTCTGCACAGTATTTCCAACAGAAAAGCCAGTCCCATCACCTACATCAATAGATGATGCAGGCGGTGCTAGTGTTACTGATGAGATGCAGTCACCTCCCCTTTCCTCAGGTCCTGGTGGCTCCATGGTCCTCCTCCATCTACAGCACACCCCTCCTGGTACTCAAACATGCTGTGTCTGTTGGAAAGCATTAATTCTCTCCTCAGGTAACAGTGGCTTCCTTTTCCTGCGTATGTAAATTTCATGCTGTCACCTTTGCTGAAGTGAAGAAGAGCCACGAAGAGGAGCAGGCTCTGTGCATCTTGAAGACAAGATAAGAGGGGGATGGAGGGAAAAGAGAGGTGGGGAAGCTGCTGGAGAGATATAGGGCATGGAGCTGCTGGAGGGACACAGGCGGTGAACTGCTGGATTAACAGAGGCAGAGGTGTGTATAAGGGGCACTACTGTGGGCATTATGTGTATAAGTGGCACTACAGTGGTCATTATGTGTAAGGGGCACTACTAGTGTGGGCATTATGTGTAAGGGGCAATACTACTGTGGGCATTCTGTATATAAGCGTCCCTACTACTGTGGGAATTTTGTGTATAAGCGGCACTTCTGTGTGCATTATGTGTATAAGCGGCTGCACTATTGTGGTCTTTATGTATAAGGAGCATTACAACTGTGGGCATTATGTGTAAGTGGCACTACTACTGTGGGTATTGTGTATAAGAGGCACTACTGTGGACATTGTATATAAGGGGCACTACTGTGCAGCACAACATGAATAAAGGGCACTACTGGGAGACGTAGCCATAATACGGTAAATTACTATGTGGTGTAATATGAATCAGGGGCACTACATGCTGTGTAATGTGAATAAGATTGTGCTAGTGTGTGGTGTAATTTGAATCCGGGGTACTATTGTGTGACAATGCTGCTTCTTTCTGAGATCAATGTCCCTTTATAAAGTATGGGAAGCAGGGCACAAATTTACAGTTTGCAGGGGGGTTCCAAAAATACTAGCACTGGCTCTAGCTTTGCTTAATGCAAGGTGTGTTGGTGAGTGTGCGGGGGGGGGGGGGTTTGGTGACTTCCCTCACCAAACCAGGACCAAATCGCATTATGTGCCACGCTGTGCATGCTGCCAATTCACATTATATGCCGCTGCCAATTCACATTACATGCCACACCGTGCGTGCTGCCAATTCACATTATATGCCACACCGTGTGTGCTGCCAATTCACATTATATGCCACACCGTGCGTGCTGCCAATTCACATTATATGCCACACTGTGCGTGCTGCCAATTCTCATTATATTCCACACTGTGCGTGCTGCCAATTCACATTATATGCCACTGTGTGTGCTGCCAATTCACATTATATACCACACTGTGCGTACTGCCAATTCTCATTATATGCCACACTGTGCGTGCTGCCAATTCACATTATATGCCACTGTGTGTGCTGCCAATTATCATTATATGCCACACTGTGCGTGCTGCCAATTCACATTATATGCCACACTGTGCGTGCTGCCAATTCACATTATATGCCACACTGTGCGTGCTGCCAATTCACATTATATGCCACACTGTGTGTGCTGCCAATTCACATTATATACCACACTGTGCGTACTGCCAATTCTCATTATATGCCACATTGTGCGTGCTGCCAATTCACATTATATGCCACTGTATTATATGCCACTGTGTGTGCTGCCAATTATCATTATATGCCACACTGTGCGTACTGCCAATTCACATTATATGCCACACTGTGCGTGCTGCCAATTCACATTATATGCCACACTGTGCGTGCTGCCAATTCACATTATATGCCACACTGTGCGTGCTGCCAATTCACATTATATGCCACACAGTGCGTGCTGCCAATTCACATTATATGCCACAGTGTACAAACTGCCAATTCACATTATATGCCACACTGTGCGTGCTGCCAATTCACATTATATACCACACTGTGCGTACTGCCAATTCTCATTATATACCACACTGTGCGTGCTGCCAATTCACATTATATGCCACTGTATGTGCTGGCAATTATCATTATATGCCACACTGTGCGTGCTGTCAATTCACATTATATGCCACACTGTGCATACTGTCAATTCACATTATATTCCACACTGTGCATACTGCCACTTCAGATTATATGCCACACTGTGCGTGCTGCCAATTCACATTATATGCCACACTGTGCGTGCTGCCAATTCACATTATATGCCACACTGTGCGTTCTGCCAATTCACATTATATGCCACACTGTGCGTGCTGTCAATTCACATTATATGCCACACTGTGCGTGCTGCCAATTCACATTATATGCCACACTGTGCGTGCTGCCAATTCACATTATATGCCACTGTGCGTGCTGCCAATTATCATCATATGCCACACTGTGCGTGCTGCCAATTCACATTATATGCCACACTGTGCATGCTGCCAATTATCATTATATGCCACACTGTGCGTGCTGCCAATTTACATTATATTCCACACTGTGCATACTGTCAATTCACATTATATGCCACACTATGCATACTGCCAATTCACATTATATGCCACACTGTGCGTGCTGCCAATTCACATTATATGCCACTGTGCGTGCTGCCAATTATCATCATATGCCACACTGTGCGTGCTGCCAATTCACATTATATGCCACACTGTGCATGCTGCCAATTATCATTATATGCCACACTGTGCGTGCTGCCAATTCACATTATATTCCACACTGTGCATACTGCCAATTCACATTATATGCCACACTGTACATACCGCCAATTCACATTATATGCCACACTGTGCATGCTGCCAATTCACATTATATGCCACATTGTGCGTGCTGCCAATTCACATTATATTCCACACTGTGCATGCTGTCAATTCACATTATATGCCACACTGTGCATACTGCCAATTCACATTATATGCCACACTGTACATACTGCAAATTCACATTATATGCCACACTGTGCGTGCTGCCAATTCACATTATATGCCACACTGTGCGTGCTGCCAATTCACATTATATGCCACACTGTTAGTGCTGCCAATTCTCATTATATGCCACACTGTGCGTGCTGCCAATTCACATTATATGCCACAGTGTGCATACTGCCAATTCACATTATATGCCACAGTGTGCATACTGCCAATTCACATTATATTCCACACTGTGGTGCTGCCAATTCACAATGTATGCCACACCGTACATGCTGCCAATTCACATTATATGCCACACAATACATGCTGCCAATTCACATTATATGCCACACTGTGCATACTGCCAATTCACGTTATATGCCACAGTGTGCATGCTGCCAATTCACATTATATGCCACACTGTGCATACTGCCAATTCACATTATATTCCACACTGTGCGTGCTGCCAATTCACATTATATGCCATACTGTGCATACTGTCAATTCACATTATATGCCACACTGTGCGTGCTGCCAATTCTCATTATATGCCACACTGTGCGTGCTGCCAATTCACATCATATGCCACTGTGCGTGCTGCCAATTATCATCATATGCCACACTGTGCGTGCTGCCAATTCACATTATATGCCACACTGTGCATACTGCCAATTATCATTATATGCCACACTGTGCGTGCTGCCAATTCACATTATATGCCACACTGTGCATACTGTCAATTCACATTATATGCCACACTGTGCATACTGCCAATTCACATTATATGCCACACTGCACATACCGCCAATTCACATTATATGCCACATTGTGCGTGCTGCCAATTCACATTATATGCCATACTGTGCATACTGTCAATTCACATTATATGCCACACTGTGCGTGCTGCCAATTCTCATTATATGCCACACTGTGCGTGCTGCCAATTCACATCATATGCCACTGTGCGTGCTGCCAATTATCATCATATGCCACACTGTGCGTGCTGCCAATTCACATTATATGCCACACCGTGCATGCTGCCAATTATCATTATATGCCACACTGCGCGTGCTGCCAATTCACATTATATGCCACACTGTGCATACTGTCAATTCACATTATATGCCACACTGTGCATACTGCCAATTCACATTATATGCCACACTGTACATACCGCCAATTCACATTATATGCCACATTGTGCGTGCTGCCAATTCACATTATATGCCACACTGTACATGCTGTCAATTCACATTATATTCCACACTGTGCATACTGCCAATTCACATTATATGCCACACTGTACATACTGCCAATTCACATTATATGCCACACTGTGCGTGCTGCCAATTCACATTATATGCCACACTGTGCGTGCTGCCCATTCTCAGTATATTCCACAGTGTGCGTGCTACCAATTCACATTATATGCCACACTGTGCATACTGCCAATTCACATTAAATGCCACAGTGTGCATACTGCCAATTCACATTATATTCCACACAGTGGTGCTGCCAATTCACATTGTATGCCACACCGTGCGTGCTGCCAATTCACATTATATGCCACACTATGCATGCTGCCAATTCACATTATATGCCACACTGTGCATACTGCCAATTCACATTATATGCCACAGTGTGTGTGCTGCCAATTCACATGATATGGCACAGTGTACATACTGCCAATTCACATTATATTCCACACTATGGTGCTGCCTAGTCACATTGTATGCCACACCGTGCGTGCTGCCAATTCACATTATATGCTACACTGTGCGTGCTGCCAATTCACATTATATGCCACACTGTGCGTGCTGCCAATTCACAATATATGCCACACTGTACATACTGCCAATTCACATTATATGCCACACTGTGCGTGCTGCCAATTCTCATTATATGCCACACTGTGCGTGCTGCCAATTCACATCATATGCCACTGTGCGTGCTGCCAATTATCATCATATGCCACACTGTGCGTGCTGCCAATTCACATTATATGCCACACCGTGCATGCTGCCAATTATCATTATATGCCATACTGTGCGTGCTGCCAATTCACATTATATGCCACACTGTGCATACTGTCAATTCACATTATATGCCACACTGTGCATACTGCCAATTCACATTATATGCCACACTGTACATACCGCCAATTCACATTATATGCCACATTGTGCGTGCTGCCAATTCACATTATATGCCATACTGTGCATACTGTCAATTCACATTATATGCCACACTGTGCGTGCTGCCAATTCTCATTATATGCCACACTGTGCGTGCTGCCAATTCACATCATATGCCACTGTGCGTGCTGCCAATTATCATCATATGCCACACTGTGCGTGCTGCCAATTCACATTATATGCCACACCGTGCATGCTGCCAATTATCATTATATGCCACACTGTGCGTGCTGCCAATTCACATTATATTCCACACTGTGCATACTGTCAATTCACATTATATGCCACACTGTGCATACTGCCAATTCACATTATATGCCACACTGTACATACCGCCAATTCACATTATATGCCACATTGTGCGTGCTGCCAATTCACATTATATGCCACACTGTACATGCTGTCAATTCACATTATATTCCACACTGTGCATACTGCCAATTCACATTATATGCCACACTGTACATACTGCCAATTCACATTATATGCCACACTGTGCGTGCTGCCAATTCACATTATATGCCACACTGTGCGTGCTGCCCATTCTCAGTATATTCCACACTGTGCGTGCTACCAATTCACATTATATGCCACACTGTGCATACTGCCAATTCACATTAAATGCCACAGTGTGCATACTGCCAATTCACATTATATTCCACACAGTGGTGCTGCCAATTCACATTGTATGCACACCGTGCGTGCTGCCAATTCACATTATATGCCACACTATGCATGCTGCCAATTCACATTATATGCCACATTGTGCATACTGCCAATTCCCATTATATGCCACAGTGTGTACTGCCAATTCACATGATATGGCACAGTGTACATACTGCCAATTCACATTATATTCCACACTGTGGTGCTGCCTAGTCACATTGTATGCCACACCGTGCGTGCTGCCAAATCACATTATATGCTACACTGTGCGTGCTGCCAATTCACATTATATGCCACACTGTGCGTGCTGCCAATTCACAATATATGCCACACTGTACATACTGCCAATTCACATTATATGCCACACTGTGCAGGTCCCAAGTCACATTATATGCCACACTGTGCGTGCTGCCAATTCACATTATATGCCACACTGTACATACTGCCAATTCACAATATATGCCACACTGTGCATACTGCCAAGTCACATTGTATGCCACACCGTGCGTGCTGCCAATTCACATTATATGCCACACTGTGCAGGTCCCAAGTCACATTATATGCCACACTGTGCGTGCTGCCAATTTACATTATATGCCACACTGTACATACTGCCAATTCACATTATATGCCACACTGTGCGTGCTGCCAATTCACATTATATGCCACACTGTGCATACTGTGCGTGATGCCAATTCTCATTATATGCCACACTGCGCGTGCTGCCAATTCACATCATATGACACTGTGCGTGCTGCCACTTATCATCATATGCCACTCTGTGCGTGCTGCCAATTCACATTATATGCCACACCGTGCATGCTGCCAATTATCATTATATGCCACATTGTGCGTGCTGCCAATTCACATTATATGCCACACTGTGCATACTGTCAATTCACATTATATGCCACACTGTGCATCCTGCCAATTCACATTATATGCCACACTGTACATACTGCCAATTCACATTATATGTCACACTGTGCATGCTTCCAATTCACATTATATGCCACACTGTGCATACTGCCAATTCAAATTATATGCCACACTGTGCGTGCTGCCAATTCACATTATATGCCACACTGTGCATACTGTCAATTCATATTATATACCACACTGTGCATACTGCCAATTCACATTATATGCCACACTGTACATACTGCCAATTCACATTATATGCCACACTATGTGTGCTGCCAATTCACATTATATGCCACACTGTGCGTGCTGCCAATTCACATTATATGCCACACTGTGCATACTGTCAATTCACATTATATGCCACACTGTGCGTGCTGCCAATTCTCATTATATGCCACACTGTTAGTGCTGCCAATTCTCATTATATGCCACACTGCGTGCTGCCAATTCACATTATATGCCACACTGTGCATACTGCCAATTCACATCATATGCCACAGTGTGCATGCTGCCAATTCACATTATATGCCGCAGCTAATTCACATTATATGCCACACCGTGCGTGCTGCCAATTCACATTATATGCCACACCGTGCGTGCTGCCAATTCACATTATATACCACACTGTGCGTGCTGCCAATTCTCATTATATGCCACACTGTGCGTGCTGCCAATTCACATTATATGCCACTGTGTGTGCCGCCAATTATCATTATATGCCACACTGTGCGTGCTGCCAACTCACATTATATGCCACACAATGCATACTGTCAATTCACATTATATGCCACACTGTGCATACTGCCACTTCAGATTATATGCCACACTGTGCGTGCTGCCAATTCACATTATATGCCACACTGTGCATACTGTCAATTCACATTATATGCCACACTGTGCGTGCTGCCAATTCTCATTATATGCCACACTGTGCGTGCTGCCAATTCACATTATATGCCACTGTGCGTGCTGCCAATTTTCATCATATGCAACACTGTGCGTGCTGCCAATTCACATTATATGCCACACTGTGCATGCTGCCAATTCACATTATATGCCACTGTGCGTGCTGCCAATTATCATCATATGCAACACTGTGCGTGCTGCCAATTAACATTATATGCCACACTGTGTGTGCTGCCAATTCACATTATATGCCACACTGTGCATACTGTAAATTCACATTATATGCCACACTGTGCATACTGCCAATTCACATTATATTCCACACTGTACATACCGCCAATTCACATTATATGCCACACTGTGCATGCTGCCAATTCACATTATATGTCACACTGTGCATACTGCCAATTCACATTATATGCCACATTGTGCGTGCTGCCAATTCACATTATTTTCCACACTGTGCATGCTGTCAATTCACATTATATGCCACACTGTGCACACTGCCAATTCACATTATATGCCACACTGTGCGTGCTGCCAATTCACATTATATTCCACACTGTTAGTGCTGCCAATTCTCATTATATGCCACACTGTGCGTGCTGCCAATTCACATTATATGCCACACTGTGCATACTGCCAATTCACATTATATGCCACAGTGTGCATACTGCCAATTCACATTATATTCCACACTGTGGTGCTGCCAATTCACATTGTATGCCACACTGTACATGCTGCCAATTCACATTATATGCCACACTATACATGCTGCCAATTCACATTATATTCCACACTGTGCATACTGCCAATTCACATTATATGCCACACTATGCATACTGCCAATTCACATTATATGCCACACTGTGCGTGCTGCCAATTCACATTATATGCCACTGTGCGTGCTGCCAATTATCATCATATGCCACACTGTACATACTGCCAATTCACATTATATTCCACACTGTGCGTGCTGCCAATTCACATTATATGCCATACTGTGCATACTATCAATTCACATTATATGCCACACTGTGCGAGCTGCCAATTCTCATTATATGCCACACTGTGCGTGCTGCCAATTCACATCATATGCCACTGTGCGTGCTGCCAATTATCATCATATGCCACACTGTGCGTGCTACCAATTCACATTATATGCCACACTGTGCATGCTGCCAATTCACATTATATGCCACTGTGCGTGCTGCCTATTATCATCATATGCAACACTGTGCGTGCTGCCAATTCACATTATATGCCACACTGTGTGTGCTGCCAATTCACATTATATGCCACACTGTGCATACTGTAAATTCACATTATATGCCACACTGTGCATACTGCCAATTCACATTATATTCCACACTGTACATACCGCCAATTCACATTATATGCCACACTGTGCATGCTGCCAATTCACATTATATGCCACACTGTACATGCTGTCAATTCACATTATATGCCACACTGTGCATACTGCCAATTCACATTATATGCCACACTGTACATACTGCCAATTCACATTATATGCCACACTGTGCGTGCTGCCAATTCACATTATATGCCACACTGTGCGTGCTGCCCATTCTCATTATATGCCACACTGTTAGTGCTGCCCATTCTCAGTATATTCCACACTGTGCGTGCTACCAATTCACATTATATGTCATACTGTGCATCCTGCCAATTCACATTTTATGCCACAGTGTGCATGCTGCCAATTCACATTATATTCCACACTGTGCGTGCTGCCAATTCACATTATATGCCATACTGTGCATACTGTCAATTCACATTATATGCCACACTGTGCGAGCTGCCAATTCTCATTATATGCCACACTGTGCGTGCTGCCAATTCACATCATATGCCACTGTGCGTGTGTTAGGGTCTCCTGCCCTGTGCTGCCACGTCGTCATGGCAACCGGGAGACAAGTGCTAGTGGTGTAACCTGAGCGCAGCTGATACTCCGGTTCGGGTCTTTTGCTGTGCAGTGGTTATAGGCTCTGTGCACGGCAGGGGATCCGGTGCTGGTTTTTGTGCTCACAGTCTGTGAGGTCTGAGTGGGGCGTGGACAGCACCTGCTTTATAAGGCCTCTTTTCAGGGTAAGCAGATGCTGCTGAATCTTTGTTGGTTAGTCAGTTCATGAAAGTTAGCCAGTACTGTGTAGCTTTGTATTTGTTTGTTGCTTACTGCAAATAGGCCTGGGGATTTGGTATTACACTCTGCCAATCCAGACCTAGCAGTAAGACTGGAGTCAGTCGTTTAGCTTGCTGGGGTTCTGTTACTACTCTGTGAACTTAGCAAGTTTGCGGCTGTATTCTAAGACTTGCCTGCCTAATCCTGTCTCACTGTGCTAGGTGTCAGGGGTCAGTTTAGTGGCAGTAAGCTAAAACCTGTGCACTGCAAGTGAGAATTAGGATTGTGGAGATTCTCCTTGTGTCTATCATTCCATCTCTGACCAAGGAGTTTACTGCCATACCCGTTGGTAACCCTTTAGGGTTTTGCTGTTGCCCTTAGCAACAGCATTTCGGGTTCTCTACGTATTAAAACACAACATCTTGCTTTTCCATCTGAGCAGTTCTAATACAAGGGAGATACCCAGTTCCTTAGCCTCTGGGCTTCTCTGTTCACTTTGTGTGTATTTTGTTACCCTATCACCTTCTGTGTACATTATGTCATATCCCCCAGTTTGTCTGTGAGTCCATCTGTTTTGCATAACAGTTCAAACACCAGTACATTCCTGCAGACACTGGAGTGCATAACAGTTCTGACACCAGTACTTTCCTGCAGGCACTGGTGTGCATAACATATTCAGCAGCCTAATACTCCTGTTGAAATTTTGTGGGAATATGGAGCATACCCCTCAAAATACGTTGCAACAGGTGGTCGATCAGGTGCAGGTCCTGACTCGACAATTTAATGATTTGTCCATTAAAATGCACACCTCCCAGGCTGCTGGCGGAGCTCCCGCAGCAGCAGCACCTGCAGGGGTTAAGGAGCCGAAAGTAAATCTCCCGGATCGTTTTTCTGGAGATCGCTCGCAGTTCTTTTGTTTCAAGGAGAGCTGCAAGCTATACTTCCGGCTTAGGCCTCAGTCTTCTGGGTCGGAGATTCAGCGGGTGGGCATAGTGATTTCCTTGCTACAAGGAGACCCACAGGTCTGGGCATATGGGTTGCAGCCTGACTGTCCGTCGCTTAAAAGTGTTGATGCTTTTTTTACGGCACTGGGCATGTTGTATGATGACCCTGACAAGACGGCCTCAGCCGAGGCTCAGATTTCGATCCTTAAGCAAGGGCGAAGGCCAGTTGAGGTTTACTGTACGGAGTTTCGGAGGTTGGCCCATGATACCCAGTGGAATGACCCAGCCCTGAGACACCAGTACCGAAGAGGTCTTTCTAACCAGATAAAGGACCAACTGGTACAATATCCCTTGCTTGATAGCTTGGATCAGCTCATGCAGTTATCCATCCGGGTGGATAGACGGCTGAGAGAGCGTAGGCTTGAAAGGGAGACTGAGATTTCCTTCCTTCCCAAGGGAACCTCAGACTCTGAGGAATTTTCTGAGGAGCCTATGCAGATTGGGGCTACCCGCCTCTCCTCGCGTGAGAAGACGCGGAGGAGACAGCAGGGGTTGTGTTTGTACTGTGGGAATAAAGGTCATGTGGTAGTATCATGCCCAGAAAAGCCGGAAAACTTCAGGGCCTGAGGGTGATGGGAAATATCCTGTCAGGCCAGAAGTCAGAATTTCCCAAGAAGACTTTTATCATTCCGGTGACCTTGAAGATCCTCGGTCAAACTGTCAAGACTGAGGCCTTTGTGGACAGTGGGGCCGACGGGGTTTTTATGGACCGCCAATTCGCCCTGAAACACTCTGTTCCCTTAGTACCCTTGGCATCGGAAATGGAGATTTGTGGGTTAAACGGGGAACCATTATCCCAAGGTAAAATTACCTCTTGCACTAGCCAGATTTCTTTGTTTATTGGAGCCACACACTCTGAAAAATTGTCCTTTTATGTGACTGTCTGTACTTTTGCCCCATTGGTGTTGGGGTTACCCTGGTTAAGGGCCCACAATCCTCAATTTGACTGGGTCTCTGGGGAGATTCTTAGTTGGGGTACTGATTGTTTCAGGAGTTCCTTGAGCCTTCCAGTCAGGCTCTCGCAGCTAAGTTTGCCAGGATTGCCAGGGTGTTATGCAGATTTTGCGGACGTGTTCTCCAAAAAAGTTGCAGAGGTACTACCTCCCCATCGCCCCTATGACTGTGCCATTGATTTGTTGCCAAATGCTAAGCTTCCCAAGAGCAGGTTGTACTCCCTGTCACGTCCTGAGACTCAGGCTATGGCAGAGTACATTCAGGAGAACTTGGCTAAGGGATTTATCAGACCTTCACAGTCTCCAGTTGGGTCGGGGTTCTTCTTCGTGGGTAAAAAGGACGGTTCGTTGCGACCCTGCATCGACTTCAGGGAATTGAACCGTATCACGATTAAAAACTCATACCCACTGCCTCTCATTTCGGTATTGTTTGACCAGCTTCGTACGGCCACCATTTTTTCTAAGATTGACCTACGCGGTGCGTACAATCTAATCCGAATAAGAGAGGGGGATGAATGGAAGACTGCCTTTAATACCCACTCAGGGCATTATGAATATTTGGTGATGCCTTTTGGGCTCTGTAATGCCCCGGCAGTCTTCCAGGATTTCATGAATGATGTGCTCAGGGAATATTTGGATAGATTCTTAGTTGTATACTTAGATGACATCCTAATCTTCTCCCATTCCCTGGAGGAACATCGGAAGCATGTACGCTTAGTCCTCCAGAAACTCAGAGACCACCGGCTTGGGGCGAAGCTGGAGAAGTGCGAATTTGAAGTTCAGCAAATCGCATTTCTAGGATATATTATCTCCCCAGAAGGTTTCCAAATGGAGGGTTCCAAGGTACAGGCAGTCCTGGATTGGGTGCAGCCCACTAGTTTGAAGGCGCTTCAGCGTTTCCTGGGCTTTGCGAATTTTTATAGACGATTTATCGCTGGATTTTCGTCTATAGTGGCGCCCTTGGTGGCACTCACTAAGAAAGGGGCGGATGTTGCTCACTGGTCTTGTGAGGCTAAAGCGGCTTTTGCCCGTCTCAAAAGGGCATTTGTTTCGGCCAAGGTGCTGCGACACCCAGATCCAGAGCGTCCTTTTGTGGTGGAGGTGGATGCCTCTGAGATGGGTATTGGGGCAGTGCTTTCTCAGATGGGAGTGTCTGATAATCGCCTTCATCCCTGTGCTTACTTTTCCCGTAAATTTTCGCCTGCCGAGATGAATTATGACGTGGGTAACCGGGAATTGTTGGCTATTAAGGATGCACTCGAGGAGTGGAGACACTGGCTTGAGGGGGCTAAGTTTGTGGTCTCAATTCTCACTGACCATAAGAATCTGGCATATTTAGAGTCAGCGAAGCGTCTCAATGCCAGGCAGGCACGATGGGCTTTGTTTTTTGCTCGCTTTAATTTTTTTATAACATATCGCCCTGGGTCAAAAAACATCAAGGCTGATGCGCTCTCGCGGAGTTTTGCTCCAATCCAGGAGACCACCGAGGAGCCGTTGCCCATTGTTTCCCCATCATGTATTAAAGTGGGCATTACCCAGGACCTCTTATCATTAGTCCTTAGAGCACAGGAGCAGGCTCCCCCAGACCTTCCGGTAGGTCTTTTGTTTGTGCCTCCTAGGTTAAGACAGCGAGTGTTCCTGGAATTCCATGCCAAGAAGTCGGCAGGTCACCCGGGTATTGCCAGAACTCGGGAGTTGCTATCTAGGGCGGTGTGGTGGCCCTCGGTGGCTAAGGATGTGGATCAGTGGGTTCGGGCATGTGACATCTGTGCCCGAAATAAGACTCCTAGAGGGGTTCCTGTTGGCCCATTACATCCACTCTCTATCCCATCTAAGCCATGGACCCACATTTCAATGGATTTTGTGGTGGACTTGCCCAAATCCTCGGGGATGACAGCCATCTGGGTTGTCGTTGACAGGTTTTCGAAGATGGCGCACTTCGTTCCACTGGTTGGGCTGTCATCAGCCAGACGCCTGTCTGAATTATTTATGCTGCATGTTGTGCGTCTCCACGGGTTGCCACTTGATGTGGTCTCTGACCGCGGATCCCAGTTTGTGGCCAAATTCTGGAGGGCATTTTGTTCCGATCTCCAGATTTCTGTCAGCTTGTCGTCAGGCTACCATCCGCAGTCTAATGGGCAGACTGAAAGGGTGAACCAGTCCTTGGAGCAGTTCCTCAGGTGTTATGTCTCCAAGTGTCAGACTGACTGGGTTGCTCATCTGTCCATGGCGGAGTTTGCCTATAACAACGCGGCTCACTCTGCTACAGGGATCTCTCCCTTCCTTTGTGTGTATGGGCATCATCCTAAGGCCAATTCTTTTGACCCCCTGGACTCCACGCCTGGTGGTTCCTCTGTGGTTTCGGTCCTTAGAGGTATTTGGCGGAAAGTGAAGAAAGCCCTTGTGTCTGTGTCATTAGTGACCAAAAGGGTTTTTGATAAGCGGAAAAGACCCTGCAGCTTCAAATTAGGAGACTTCGTCTGGTTGTCTACCAAGAATTTGAAGTTGAGACAGCCATCTCATAAGTTAGGGCCCCGGTTCATCGGCCCTTATAAGATCACCAGGGTTATCAATCCGGTGGCATTTCAGTTAGATCTGCCCCGTTCTTTGGGTATCAATAAAACATTTCATTGTTCCCTTTTAAAACGGGCGATTAGTAATCCTTCTTCCAGTGGAAGACCTTCCCCTCTTCTGATACGTGGCCAGAGGGAGTTTGTTGTTGAAAGGATTCTTGACTCCAAGGTGGTTCGGGGTCGGCTGTCATTTTTGGTGCACTGGAAGGGGTATGGCCCGGAGGAGCGGTCGTGGGTGCGCAGTTGTGATCTTCATGCCCCCAGACTGATACGCTCTTTCTTCTCGCAGTTCCCCGATAAACCCGGTGGTAGGGGTTCTTTGACCCCTCGTCAGAGGGGGGGTACTGTTAGGGTCTCCTGCCCTGTGCTGCCACGTCGTCATGGCAACCGGGAGACAAGTGCTAGTGGTGTAACCTGAGCGCAGCTGATACTCCGGTTCGGGTCTTTTGCTGTGCAGTGGTTATAGGCTCTGTGCACGGCAGGGGATCCGGTGCTGGTTTTTGTGCTCACAGTCTGTGAGGTCTGAGTGGGGCGTGGACAGCACCTGCTTTATAAGGCCTCTTTTCAGGGTAAGCAGATGCTGCTGAATCTTTGTTGGTTAGTCAGTTCATGAAAGTTAGCCAGTACTGTGTAGCTTTGTATTTGTTTGTTGCTTACTGCAAATAGGCCTGGGGATTTGGTATTACACTCTGCCAATCCAGACCTAGCAGTAAGACTGGAGTCAGTCGTTTAGCTTGCTGGGGTTCTGTTACTACTCTGTGAACTTAGCAAGTTTGCGGCTGTATTCTAAGACTTGCCTGCCTAATCCTGTCTCACTGTGCTAGGTGTCAGGGGTCAGTTTAGTGGCAGTAAGCTAAAACCTGTGCACTGCAAGTGAGAATTAGGATTGTGGAGATTCTCCTTGTGTCTATCATTCCATCTCTGACCAAGGAGCTTACTGCCATACCCGTTGGTAACCCTTTAGGGTTTTGCTGTTGCCCTTAGCAACAGCATTTCGGGTTCTCTACGTATTAAAACACAACATCTTGCTTTTCCATCTGAGCAGTTCTAATACAAGGGAGATACCCAGTTCCTTAGCCTCTGGGCTTCTCTATTCACTTTGTGTGTATTTTGTTACCCTATCACCTTCTGTGTACATTATGTCATATCCCCCAGTTTGTCTGTGAGTCCATCTGTTTTGCATAACAGTTCAAACACCAGTACATTCCTGCAGACACTGGAGTGCATAACAGTTCTGACACCAGTACTTTCCTGCAGGCACTGGTGTGCATAACAGCGTGCTGCCAATTATCATCATATGCCACACTGTGCGTGCTGCCAATTCACATTATATGCCACACACCGTGCATGCTGCCAATTATCATTATATGCCACACTGTGCGTGCTGCCAATTCACATAATATGCCACACTGTGCATACTGTCAAATCACATTATATGCCACACTGTGCATACTGCCAATTCACATTATATGCCACAATGTACATACCGCCAATTCACATTATATGCCACATTGTGCGTGCTGCCAATTCACATTATATGCCACACTGTACATGCTGTCAATTCACATTATATGCCACATTTTGCGTGCTGCCAATTCACATTATATGCCACACTGTACATGCTGTCAATTCACATTATATGCCACACTGTGCATACTGCCAATTCACATTATATGCCACACTGTACATACTGCCAATTCACATTATAAACACACTAGTACTGAAAGTACCAATACAGCGCTAAGAATAATTATTTGCAGACAGGTGGAAAGGATTAGTCAAAAATTTAATATAAATTAAAATTAAAATTCAAAAAATAGGTATAGTAATGTCTAAATGACAATTAATACATGACGAGAGCAGTTAAAAAGCCATGGCTTATTTATGACAGCCAAATAGAATCAGCAACAGGACAGGGATTTTCTATTATCCAGTGGTTGGTGGACCTCAGTTTTCCTTTTACCATTGAGAATATACGTCTCTCCACAAATAGTTACCAATCCTGGAGGTGCATTTACAAACTTCCTTGATGGTTTCTCAACACGTGAGGATGGCAGCACATCAGTTGAGGGAAGTGGGTTAGTCCTCCATTTGCAGTGGGATGGTAGTCTGTTGGACATTGGGACATAGACCATCCAGGATCATTTGGACGGTGGACCTTTAAAGAAGCTAGGAACCATTCTCCCACAACCATCCCACTGCAAATGGAGGACTAACCCACTTCCCTCAACTGATGTGCTGCCATCCTCACGTGTTGAGAAACCATCAAGGAAGTTTGTAAATGCACCTCCAGGATTGGTAACTATTTGTGGAGAGACGTATATTCTCAATGGTAAAAGGAAAACTGAGGTCCACCAACCACTGGATAATAGAAAATCCCTGTCCTGTTGCTGATTCTATTTGGCTGTCATAAATAAGCCATGGCTTTTTAACTGCTCTCGTCATGTATTAATTGTCATTTAGACATTACTATACCTATTTTTTGAATTTTAATTTTAATTTATATTAAATTTTTGACTAATCCTTTCCACCTGTCTGCAAATAATTATTCTTAGCGCTGTATTGGTACTTTCAGTACTAGTGTGTTTATGTTTTATTTGGATTTGACTGTCTAAGGTTTTTACAGCTGCTCAGGAGAACCAGCTCTGTCAAGCGCGAGGTACACCCACTCTTTTGAGTGAAGAGAGGTTCCTTTGGTTTTCGCAATTCACATTATATGCCACACTGTGCGTGCTGCCAATTCACATTATATGCCACACTGTGCGTGCTGCCCATTCACATTATATGCCACACTGTTAGTGCTGCCCATTCTCAGTATATTCCACACTGTGCGTGCTACCAATTCACTTTATATGCCACACTGTGCATACTGCCAATTCACATTTTATGCCACAGTGTGCATACTGCCAATTCACATTATATTCCACACAGTGGTGCTGCCAATTCACATTGTATGCCACACCGTGCGTGCTGCCACTTCATACTATATGCCACACTATGCATGCTGCCAATTCACATTATATGCCACACTGTGCATACTGCCAATTCACATTATATGCCACAGTGTGCGTGCTGCCAATTCACATGATATGGCACAGTGTACATACTGCCAATTCACATTATATTCCACAATGTGGTGCTGCCAAGTCACATTGTATGCCACACCGTGCGTGCTGCCAATTCACATTATATGCCACACTGTGCGTGCTGCCAAATCACATTATATGCCACACTGTGCATGCTGCCAATTCACATTATATGCCACACTGTGCATACTGTCAAATCACATTATATGCCACACTGTGCTTACTGCCAATTCACATTATATGCCACAATGTACATACCGCCAATTCACATTATATGCCACATTGTGCGTGCTGCCAATTCACATTATATGCCACTCTGTACATGCTGTCAATTCACATTATATGCCACATTTTGCGTGCTGCCAATTCACATTATATGCCACACTGTACATGCTGTCAATTCACATTATATGCCACACTGTGCATACTGCCAATTCACATTATATGCCACACTGTACATACTGCCAATTCACATTATATGCCACACTGTGCGTGCTGCCAATTCACATTATATGCCACACTGTGCGTGCTGCCCATTCACATTATATGCCACACTGTTAGTGCTGCCCATTCTCAGTATATTCCACACTGTGCGTGCTACCAATTCACATTATATGCCACACTGTGCATACTGCCAATTCACATTTTATGCCACAGTGTGCATACTGCCAATTCACATTATATTCCACACAGTGGTGCTGCCAATTCACATTGTATGCCACACTATGTATGCTGCCAATTCACATTATATGCCACACTGTGCATACTGCCAATTCACATTATATGCCACAGTGTGCGTGCTGCCAATTCACATGATATGGCACAGTGTACATACTGCCAATTCACATTATATTCCACACTGTGGTGCTGCCAAGTCACATTGTATGCCACACCGTGCGTGCTGCCAATTCACATTATATGCCATACTGTGCGTGCTGCCAATTCACATTATATGCCACACTGTGCGTGCTGCCAATTCACAATATATGCCACACTGTGCATACTGCCAATTCACATTATATGCCACACTGTACATACTGCCAATTCATATTATATGCCACACTGTGCAGGTCCCAAGTCACATGATATGCCACACTGTGCGTGCTGCCAATTCACATTATATGCCACACTGTACATACCGCCAATTCACAATATATGCCACACTGTGCATACTGCCAAGTCACATTGTATGCCACACCGTGCGTGCTGCCAATTCACATTATATGCCACACTGTGCAGGTCCCAAGTCACATTATATGCCACACTGTGCGTGCTGCCAATTCACATTATATGCCACACTGTGCGTGCTGCCAATTCACATTATATGCCACACTGTGCATACTGCCAATTCACATTATATGCCACATTGTGCGTGCTGCCAATTCACATTATATGCCACACTGTGCAGGTCCCAAGTCACAGTATATGCCACACTGTGCACACTGCCAATTCACATTATATGCCACACTGTGCGTGCTGCCAATTCACATTATATGCCACACTGTTAGTTCTGCCAATTCTCATTATATGCCACACTGTGCGTGCTGCCAATTCACATTATATGCCACACTGTGCATACTGCCAATTCACATTATATGCCACAGTGTGCATACTGCCAATTCTTATTATATTCCACACTGTGGTGCTGCCAATTCACATTGTATGCCACACTGTACATGCTGCCAATTCACATTATATGCCACACTATACATGCTGCCAATTAACATTATATTCCACACTGTGCATACTGCCAATTCAAATTATATGCCACAGTGTGCGTGCTGCCAATTCACATTATATGCCACACTGTACATACTGCCAATTCACATTATATTCCACACTGTGCGTGCTGCCAATTCACATTATATGCTATACTGTGCATACTGTCAATTCACATTATATGCCACACTGTGTGAGCTGCCAATTCTCATTATATGCCACACTGTGCGTGCTGCCAATTCACATCATATGCCACTGTGCGTGCTGCCAATTATCATCATATGCCACCCTGTGCGTGCTGCCAATTCACATTATATGCCACACCGTGCATGCTGCCAATTATTATTATATGCCACACTGTGCGTGCTGCCAATTCACATTATATGCCACACAGTGCATACTGTCAAATCACATTATATGCCACAATGTACATACCACCAATTCACATTATATGCCACATTGTGCTTGCTGCCAATTCACATTATATGCCACACTGTACATGCTGTCAATTCACATTATATTCCACACTGTGCATACTGCCAATTCACATTATATGCCACACTGTACATACTGCCAATTCACATTATATGCCACACTGTGCGTGCTGCCAATTCACATTATATGCCACACTGTGCGTGCTGCCAATTCACATTATATTCTACACTGTTAGTGCTGCCCATTCTCAGTATATTCCACACTGTGCGTGCTACCAATTCACATTATATGCCACACTGTGCATACTGCCAATTCACATTAAATGCCACAGTGTGCATACTGCCAATTCACATTATATTCCACACAGTGGTGCTGCCAATTCACATTGTATGCCACACCGTGCTTGCTGCCAATTCACATTATATGCCACACTATGCATGCTGCCGATTCACATGATATGGCACAGTGTACATACTGCCAATTCACATTATATTCCACACTGTGGTGCTGCCTAGTCACATTGTATGCCACACCGTGCGTGCTGCCAATTCACATTATATGCTACACTGTGCGTGCTGCCAATTCACATTATATGCCACACTGTGCGTGCTGCCAATTCACAATATATGCCACACTGTGCATAATGCCAATTCACATTATATTCCACACTGTACATACTGCCAATTCACATTATATGCCACACTGTGCAGGTCCCAAGTCACATTATATGCCACACTGTGCGTGCTGCCAATTCACATTATATGCCACACTGTACATACTGCCAATTCACAATATATGCCACACTGTGCATACTGCCAAGTCACAATGTATGCCACACCGTGAGTGCTGCCAATTCACATTATATGCCACACTGTGCAGGTCCCAAGTCACATTATATGCCACACTGTGCGTGCTGCCAATTTGCATTATATGCCACACTGTACATACTGCCAATTCACATTATATGCCACACTGTGCGTGCTGCCAATTCACATTATATGCCACACTGTGCATACTGTAAATTCACATTATATGCCACACTGTGCGTGATGCCAATTCTCATTATATGCCACACTGTGCGTGCTGCCAATTCACATCATATGACACTGTGCGTGCTGCCACTTATCATCATATGCCACTCTGTGCGTGCTGCCAATTCACATTATATGCCACACCGTGCATGCTGCCAATTATCATTATATGCCACATTGTGCGTGCTGCCAATTCACATTACATGCCACACTGTGCATACTGTCAATTCACATTATATGCCACACTGTGCATCCTGCCAATACACATTAAATGCCACACTGTACATACTGCCAATTCACATTATATGCCACACTGTGCATGCTTCCAATTCACATTATATGCCACACTGTGCATACTGCCAATTCAAATTATATGCCACACTGTGCGTGCTGCCAATTCACATTATATGCCACACTGTGCATACTGTCAATTCATATTATATGCCACACTGTGCATACTGCCAATTCACATTATATGCCACACTGTACATACTGCCAATTCACATTATATGCCACACTGTGTGTGCTGCCAATTCACATTATATGCCACACTGTGCGTGCTGCCAATTCACATTATATGCCACACTGTGCATACTGTCAATTCACATTATATGCCACACTGTGCGTGCTGCCAATTCTCATTATATGCCACACTGTTAGTGCTGCCAATTCTCATTATATGCCACACTGCGTGCTGCCAATTCACATTATATGCCACACTGTGCATACTGCCAATTCACATCATATGCCACAGTGTGCATGCTGCCAATTCACATTATATGCCGCAGCTAATTCACATTATATGCCACACCGTGCGTGCTGCCAATTCACATTATATGCCACACCGTGCGTGCTGCCAATTTTCATTATATGCCACACTGTGCGTGCTGCCAATTCACATTATATGCCACTGTGTGTGCTGCCAATTATCATTATATGCCACACTGTGCGTGCTGCCAACTCACATTATATGCCACACTATGCATACTGTCAATTCACATTATATGTCACACTGTGCATACTGCCACTTCAGATTATATGCCACACTGTGCGTGCTGCCAATTCACATTATATGCCACACTGTGCATACTGTCAATTCACATTATATGCCACACTGTGCATACCGCCAATTCTCATTATATGCCACACTGTGCGTGCTGCCAATTCACATTATATGCCACTGTGCGTGCTGCCAATTCACATTATATGCCACACTGTGCGTGCTGCCAATTCACATTATATGTCACACTCTGCGCGCTGCCCATTCACATTATATGCCACACTGTTAGTGCTGCCCATTCTCAGTATATTCCACACTGTGCGTGCTACCAATTCACATTATGGCCCTCATTCCGAGTCGTTCGCTCGGTATTTTTCATCGCATCGCAGTGAAATTCCGCTTAGTGCGCATGCGCAATATTCGCACTGCGACTGCGCCAAGTATCTTTGCCATGAAGAAAGTATTTTTACTCACGGCTTTTTCATCGCTCCGACGATCGTAATGTGATTGACAGGAAATGGGTGTTACTGGCCGGAAACACGGCGTTTTATGGGCGTGTGGCTGAAAACGCTACCGTTTCCGGAAAAAACGCAGGAGTGGCCGGAGAAACGGGGGAGTGGTTGGGCGAACGCTGGGTGTGTTTGTGACGTCAAACCAGGAACGACAAGCACTGAACTGATCGCACAGGCAGAGTAAGTCTGGAGCTACTCTAAAACTGCTAAGTAGTTTGTGATCGCAATATTGCGAATACATCGGTCGCAATTTTAGGATGCTAAGATACACTCCCAGTAGGCGGCGGCTTAGCGTGTGTAACTCTGCTAAATTCGCCTTGCGACCGATCAACTCGGAATGAGGGCCTATATTCCACACTGTGCATACTGCCAATTCACATTTTATGCCACAGTGTGCATACTGCCAATTCACATTACATTCCACACAGTGGTGCTGCCAATTCACATTGTATGCCACACCGTGCGTGCTGCCACTTCACATTATATGCCACACTATGCATGCTGCCAATTCACATTATATGCCACACTGTGCATACTGCCAATTCACATTATATGCCACAGTGTGCGTGCTGCCAATTCACATCATATGCCACTGTGCGTGCTGCCAATTATCATCATATGCCACACTGTGCGTGCTGCCAATTCACATTATATGCCACACCGTGCATGCTGCCAATTATCATTATATGCCACACTGTGCGTGCTACCAATTCACATTATATGTCACACTGTGCATACTGTCAAATCACATTATATGCCACACTGAGCATACTGCCAATTCACATTACATGCCACAATGTACATACCGCCAATTCACATTATATGCCACATTGTGCGTGCTGCCAATTCACATTATATGCCACACTGTACATGCTGTCAATTCACATTATATGCCACATTTTGCGTGCAGCCAATTCACATTATATGCCACACTGTACATGCTGTCAATTCACATTATATGCCACACTGTGCATACTGCCAATTCACATTATATGCCACACTGTACATACTGCCAATTCACATCATATGCCACTGTGCGTGCTGCCAATTATCATCATATGCCACACTGTGCGTGCTGCCAATTCACATTATATGCCACACCGTGCATGCTGCCAATTATTATTATATGCCACACTGTGCGTGCTGCCAATTCACATTATATGCCACACAGTGCATACTGTCAAATCACATTATATGCCACAATGTACATACCACCAATTCACATTATATGCCACATTGTGCTTGCTGCCAATTCACATTATATGCCACACTGTACATGCTGTCAATTCACATTATATTCCACACTGTGCATACTGCCAATTCACATTATATGCCACACTGTACATACTGCCAATTCACATTATATGCCACACTGTGCGTGCTGCCAATTCACATTATATGCCACACTGTGCGTGCTGCCAATTCACATTATATCCCACACTGTTAGTGCTGCCCATTCTCAGTATATTCCACACTGTGCGTGCTACCAATTCACATTATATGCCACACTGTGCATACTGCCAATTCACATTAAATGCCACAGTGTGCATACTGCCAATTCACATTATATTCCACACCGTGCTTGCTGCCAATTCACATTATATGCCACACTATGCATGCTGCCGATTCACATTATATGCCACACTGTGCATACTGCCAATTCACATTATATGCCACAGTGTGCGTGCTGCCAATTCACATGATATGGCACAGTGTACATACTGCCAATTCACATTATATTCCACACTGTGGTGCTGCCTAGTCACATTGTATTCCACACCGTGCGTGCTGCCAATTCACATTATATGCTACACTGTGCGTGCTGCCAATTCACATTATATGCCACACTGTACATACTGCCAATTCACATTATATGCCACACTGTACATACTGCCAATTCACATTATATGCCACACTGTGCAGGTCCCAAGTCACATTATATGCCACACTGTGCGTGCTGCCAATTCACATTATATGCCACACTGTACATACTGCCAATTCACAATATATGCCACACTGTGCATACTGCCAAGTCACAATGTATGCCACACCGTGAGTGCTGCCAATTCACATTATATGCCACACTGTGCAGGTCCCAAGTCACATTATATGCCACACTGTGCGTGCTGCCAATTTGCATTATATGCCACACTGTACATACTGCCAATTCACATTATATGCCACACTGTGCATACTGTAAATTCACATTATATGCCACACTGTACGTGATGCCAATTCTCATTATATGCCACACTGTGCGTGCTGCCAATTCACATCATATGACACTGTGCGTGCTGCCACTTATCATCATATGCCACTCTGTGCGTGCTGCCAATTCACATTATATGCCACACCGTGCATGCTGCCAATTATCATTATATGCCACATTGTGCGTGCTGCCAATTCACATTACATGCCACACTGTGCATACTGTCAATTCACATTATATGCCACACTGTGCATCCTGCCAATACACATTAAATGCCACACTGTACATACTGCCAATTCACATTATATGCCACACTGTGCATGCTTCCAATTCACATTATATGCCACACTGTGCATACTGCCAATTCAAATTATATGGCACACTGTGCGTGCTGCCAATTCACATTATATGCCACACTGTGCATACTGTCAATTCATATTATATGCCACACTGTGCATACTGCCAATTCACATTATATGCCACACTGTACATACTGCCAATTCACATTATATGCCACACTGTGTGTGCTGCCAATTCACATTATATGCCACACTGTGCGTGCTGCCAATTCACATTATATGCCACACTGTGCATACTGTCAATTCACATTATATGCCACACTGTGCGTGCTGCCAATTCTCATTATATGCCACACTGTTAGTGCTGCCAATTCTCATTATATGCCACACTGCGTGCTGCCAATTCACATTATATGCCACACTGTGCATACTGCCAATTCACATCATATGCCACAGTGTGCATGCTGCCAATTCACATTATATGCCGCAGCTAATTCACATTATATGCCACACCGTGCGTGCTGCCAATTCACATTATATGCCACACCGTGCGTGCTGCCAATTTTCATTATATGCCACACTGTGCGTGCTGCCAATTCACATTATATGCCACTGTGTGTGCTGCCAATTATCATTATATGCCACACTGTGCGTGCTGCCAACTCACATTATATGCCACACTATGCATACTGTCAATTCACATTATATGTCACACTGTGCATACTGCCACTTCAGATTATATGCCACACTGTGCGTGCTGCCAATTCACAATATATGCCACACTGTGCATACTGTCAATTCACATTATATGCCACACTGTGCATACTGCCAATTCTCATTATATGCCACACTGTGCGTGCTGCCAATTCACATTATATGCCACTGTGCGTGCTGCCAATTCACATTATATGCCACACTGTGCGTGCTGCCAATTCACATTATATGTCACACTCTGCGCGCTGCCCATTCACATTATATGCCACACTGTTAGTGCTGCCCATTCTCAGTATATTCCACACTGTGCGTGCTACCAATTCACATTATGGCCCTCATTCCGAGTCGTTCGCTCGGTATTTTTCATCGCATCGCAGTGAAATTCCGCTTAGTGCGCATGCGCAATATTCGCACTGCGACTGCGCCAAGTATCTTTGCAATGAAGAAAGTATTTTTACTCACGGCTTTTTCATCGCTCCGGCGATCGTAATGTGATTGACAGGAAATGGGTGTTACTGGCCGGAAACACGGCGTTTTATGGGCGTGTGGCTGAAAACGCTACCGTTTCCGGAAAAAACGCAGGAGTGGCCGGAGAAACGGGGGAGTGGTTGGGCGAACGCTGGGTGTGTTTGTGACGTCAAACCAGGAACGACAAGCACTGAACTGATCGCACAGGCAGAGTAAGTCTGGAGCTACTCTAAAACTGCTAAGTAGTTTGTGATCGCAATATTGCGAATACATCGGTCGCAATTTTAAGATGCTAAGATACACTCCCAGTAGGCGGCGGCTTAGCGTGTGTAACTCTGCTAAATTCGCCTTGCGACCGATCAACTCGGAATGAGGGCCTATATTCCACACTGTGCATACTGCCAATTCACATTTTATGCCACAGTGTGCATACTGCCAATTCACATTACATTCCACACAGTGGTGCTGCCAATTCACATTGTATGCCACACCGTGCGTGCTGCCACTTCACATTATATGCCACACTATGCATGCTGCCAATTCACATTATATGCCACACTGTGCATACTGCCAATTCACATTATATGCCACAGTGTGCGTGCTGCCAATTCACATCATATGCCACTGTGCGTGCTGCCAATTATCATCATATGCCACACTGTGCGTGCTGCCAATTCACATTATATGCCACACCGTGCATGCTGCCAATTATCATTATATGCCACACTGTGCGTGCTGCCAATTCACATTATATGTCACACTGTGCATACTGTCAAATCACATTATATGCCACACTGAGCATACTGCCAATTCACATTACATGCCACAATGTACATACCGCCAATTCACATTATATGCCACATTGTGCGTGCTGCCAATTCACATTATATGCCACACTGTACATGCTGTCAATTCACATTATATGCCACATTTTGCGTGCAGCCAATTCACATTATATGCCACACTGTACATGCTGTCAATTCACATTATATGCCACACTGTGCATACTGCCAATTCACATTATATGCCACACTGTACATACTGCCAATTCACATTATATGCCACACTGCATGCTGCCAATTCACATTATATGCCACACTGTGCGTGCTGCCCATTCACATTATATGCCACACTGTTAGTGCTGCCCATTCTCAGTATATTCCACACTGTGCGTGCTACCAATTCACAATATATGCCACACTGTGCATGCTGCCAATTCACATTTTATGCCACAGTGTGCATACTGCCAATTCACATTATATTCCACACAGTGGTGCTGCCAATTCACATTGTATGCCACACCGTGCGTGCTGCCACTTCACATTATATGCCACACTATGCATGCTGCCAATTCACATTATATGCCACACTGTGCATACTGCCAATTCAAATTATATGCCACAGTGTGCGTGCTGCCAATTCACATGATATGGCACAGTGTACATACTGCCAATTCACATTATATTCCACACTGTGGTGCTGCCAAGTCACATTGTATGCCACACCGTGCGTGCTGCCAATTCACATTATATACCACACTGTGCGTGCAGCCAATTCACATTATATGCCACACTGTGCGTGCTGCCAATTCACAATATATGCCACACTGTGCATACTGGCAATTCACATTAAATGCAACACTGTACATACTGCCAATTCACATTATATGCCACACTGTGCAGGTCCCAAGTCACATTATATGCCACACTGTGCGTGCTGCCAATTCACATTATATGCCACACTGTACATACTGCCAATTCACAATATTTGCCACACTGTGCAAACTGCCAAGTCACATTGTATGCCACACCGTGCGTGCTGCCAATTCACATTATATGCCACACTGTGCAGGTCCCAAGTCACATTATATGCCACACTGTGCGTGCTGCCAATTCACATTATATGCCACTCTGTGCGTGCTGCCAATTCGCATTATATGCCACACTGTGCATACTGCCAATTCACATTATATGCCACATTGTGCGTGCTGCCAATTCACATTATATGCCAAACTGTGCATGCTGTCAATTCACATTATATGCCACACTGTGCACACTGCCAATTCACATTATATGCCACACTGTGCGTGCTGTTAATTCACATTATATGCCACACTGTTAGTGCTGCCAATTCTCATTATATGCCACACTGTGCGTGCTGCCCATTCACATTGTATGCCACACTGTACATACTGCCAATTCACATTATATTCCACACAGTGGTGCTGCCAATTCACATTGTATGCCACACCGTGCGTGCTGCCAGTTCACATTATATGCCACACTATGCATGCTGCCAATTCACATTATATGCCACACTGTGCATACTGCCAATTCACATTATATGCCACAGTGTGCGTGCTGCCAATTCACATGATATGGCACAGTGTACATACTGCCAATTTACATTATATTCCACACTGTGGTGCTGCCAAGTCACATTGTATGCCACACCGTGCGTGCTGCCAATTCACATTATATGCCACACTGTGCGTACTGCCAATTCACATTATATGCCACACTGTGCGTGCTGCCAATTCACATTATATGCCACACTGTGCATACTGTCAAATCACATTATATGCCACACTGTGCATACTGCCAATTCACATTATATGCCACAATGTACATACCGCCAATTCACATTATATGCCACATTGTGCGTGCTGCCAATTCACATTATATGCCACACTGTACATGCTGTCAATTAACATTATATGCCACATTTTGCGTGCTACCAATTCACATTATATGCCACACTGTACATGCTGTCAATTCACATTATATGCCACACTGTGCATACTGCCAATTCACATTATATGCCACACTGTACATACTGCCAATTCACATTATATGCCACACTGTGCGTGCTGCCAATTCACATTATATGCCAGACTGTGCGTGCTGCCCATTCACATTATATGCCACACTGTTAGTGCTGCCCATTCTCAGTATATTCCACACTGTGCGTGCTACCAATTCACATTATATGCCACACTGTGCATACTGCCAATTCACATTTTATGCCACAGTGTGCATACTGCCAATTCACATTATATTCCACACAGTGGTGCTGCCAATTCACATTGTATGCCACACCGTGCGTGCTGCCACTTCACATTATATGCCACACTATGCATGCTGCCAATTCACATTATATGCCAAACTGTGCATACTGCCAATTCACATTATATGCCACAGTGTGCGTGCTGCCAATTCACATGATATGGCACAGTGTACATAATGCCAATTCACATTATATTCCACACTGTGGTGCTGCCAAGTCACATTGTATGCCACACCGTGAGTTCTGCCAATTCACATTATATGCCACACTGTGCGTGCTGCCAATTCACATTATATGCCACACTGTGCGTGCTGCCAATTCACAATATATGCCACACTGTGCATACTGCCAATTCACATTATATGCCACACTGTACATACTGCCAATTCACATTATATGCCACACTGTGCAGGTCCCAAGTCACATTATATGCCACACTGTGCGTGCTGCCAATTCACATTATATGCCACACTGTACATACTGCCAATTCACAATATATGCCACACTGTGCATACTGCCAAGTCACATTGTATGCCACACCGTGCGTGCTGCCAATTCACATTATATGCCACACTGTGCAGGTCCCAAGTCACATTATATTCCACACTGTGCGTGCTGCCAATTCACAATATATGCCACACTGTGCGTGCTGCCAATTCACATTATATGCCACACTGTGCATACTGCCAATTCACATTATATGCCACATTGTGCATGCTGCCAATTCACATTATATGCCACACTGTGCATGCTGTCAATTCACATTATATGCCACACTGTGCACACTGCCAATTCACATTATATGCCACACTGTGCGTGCTGCCAATTCACATTATATGCCACACTGTTAGTGCTGCCAATTCTCATTATATGCCACACTGTGCGTGCTGCCTATTCACATTATATGCCACACTGTGCATACTGCCAATTCACATTATATGCCACAGTGTGCATACTGCCAATTCACATTATATTCCACACTGTGGTGCTGCCCATTCACATTGTATGCCACACTATACATGCTGCCAATTCACATTATATTCCACACTGTGCATACTGCCAATTCACATTATATGCCACAGTGTGCGTGCTGCCAATTCACATTATATGCCACACTGTACATACTGCCAATTCACATTATATTCCATACTGTGCGTGCTGCCAATTCACATTATATGCCATACTGTGCATACTGCCAATTCACATGATATGCCACACTGTGCAAGCTGCCAATTCTCATTATATGCCACTGTGCGTGCTGCCAATTATCATCATATGCCAAACTGTGCGTACTGCCAATTCACATTATATGCCACACCGTGCATGCTGCCAATTATCATTATATGCCACACTGTGCGTGCTGCCAATTCACATTATATGCCACACTGTGCATACTGTCAAATCACATTATATGGCACACTGTGCATACTGCCAATTCACATTATATGCCACAATGTACATACCACCAATTCACATTATATGCCACATTGTGCGTGCTGCCAATTCACATTATATGCCACACTGTACATGCTGTCAATTCACATTATATGCCACATTTTGCGTGCTGCCAATTCACATTATATGCCACACTGTACATGCTGTCAATTCACATTATATGCCACACTGTGCATTCTGCCAATTCACATTATATGCCACACTGTACATACTGCCAATTCACATTATATGCCACACTGTGCGTGCTGCCAATTCACATTATATGTCACACTGTGCGCGCTGCCCATTCACATTATATGCCACACTGTTAGTGCTGCCCATTCTCAGTATATTCCACACTGTGCGTGCTACCAATTCACATTATATGCCACACTGTGCATACTGCCAATTCACATTTTATGCCACAGTGTGCATACTGCCAATTCACATTATATTCCACACAGTGGTGCTGCCAATTCACATTGTATGCCACACCGTGCGTCCTGCACTTCACATTATATGCCACACTATGCATGCTGCCAATTCACATTATATGCCACACTGTGCATACTGCCAATTCACATTATATGCCACAGTGTGCGTGCTGCCAATTCACATGATATGGCACAGTGTACATACTGCCAATTCACATTATATTCCACACTGTGGTGCTGCCAAGTCACATTGTATGCCACACCGTGCGTGCTGCCAATTCACATTATATGCCACACTGTGCGTGCTGCCAATTCACATTATATGCCACACTGTGCGTGCTGCCAATTCACAATATATGCCACACTGTGCATACTGCCAATTCACATTATATGCCACACTGTACATACTGCCAATTCACATTATATGCCACACTGTGCAGGTCCCAAGTCACATTATATGCCACACTGTGCGTGCTGCCAATTCACATTATATGCCACACTGTACATACTGCCAATTCACAATATATGCCACACTGTGCATACTGCCAAGTCATATTGTATGCCACACCGTGCGTGCTGCCAATTCACATTATATGCCACACTGTGCAGGTCCCAAGTCACACTATATGCCACACTGTGCGTGCTGCCAATTCACATTATATGCTACACTGTGCGTGCTGCCAATTCACATTATATGCCACACTGTGCATACTGTCAATTCACATTATATGCCACACTGTGCATGCTGCCAATTCTCATTATATGCCACACTGTGCGTGCTGCCAATTCACATCATATGACACTGTGCGTGCTGCCACTTATCATCATATGCCACTCTGTGCGTGCTGCCAATTCACATTATATGCCACACCGTGCATGCTGCTGATTATCATTATATGCCACACTGTGCGTGCTGCCAATTCACATTATATGCCACACTGTGCATACTGTCAATTCACATTATATGCCACACTGTGCATACTGCCAACTCACATTATATGCCAAACTGTACATACTGACAATTCACATTATATGCCACACTGTGCATGCTTCCAATTCACATTATATGCCACACTGTGCATACTGCCAATTCAAATTATATGCCACACGGTGCGTGCTGCCAATTCACATTATATGCCACACTGTGCATACTGTCAATTCACATTATATGCCACACCGTGCATACTGCCAATTCAAATTATATGCCACACTGTGCGTGCTGCCAATTCACATTATATGCCACACTGTGCATACTGTCAATTCACATTATATGCCACACTGTGCGTGCTGCCAAATCTCATTATTTGCCTCACTGTTAGTGCTGCCAATTCTCATTATATGCCACACTGTGCGTGCTGCCAATTCACATTATATTCCACACTGTGCATGCTGCCAATTCACATTATATGCCGCTGCCAATTCACATTATATGCCACACCGTGCGTGCTGCCAATTCACATTATATGCCACACCGTGCGTGCTGCCAATTCACATTATATGCCACACTGTGCGTGCTGCCAATTCTCATTATATGCCACACTGTGCGTGCTGCCAATTCACATTATATGCCACTGTGCGTGCTGCCAATTATCATTATATGCCACACTGTGCGTGCTGCCAATTCACATTTTATGCCACACTGTGCATACTGTCAATTCACATTATATGCCACACTGTGCATGCTACCAACTCACATTATATGCCACACTCTACATACTGCCAATTCACATTATATTCCACACTGTGGTGCTGCCAATTCACATTGTATGCCACACCGTGCGTGCTGCCAATTCACATTATATGCCACAGTGTGCGTGCTGCCAATTCACAATATATGCCACACTGTGCATACTGCCAATTCACATTATATGCCACACTGTACATACTGCTAATTCACATTATATTCCACACTGTGCAGGTCCCAAGTCACATTATATGCCACACTGTGCGTGCTGCAATTCACATTATATGCCACACTGTACATACTGCCAATTCACATTATATGCCACACTGTGCGTGCTGCCAATTCAGATTATATGCCACACTGTGCATACTGTCAATTTACATTATATGCCACACTGTGCATACTGCCAATTCACATTATATGTTACACTGTGCGTGCTGCCAATTCACATTATATTCCACACTGTGCGTGCTGCCAATTCACATTATATGCCACACTGTACATACTGCCAATTCACATTATATGCCACACTGTGTGTGCTGCCAATTCACATTATATTCCACACTGTGGTGCTGCCAATTCATATTGTATGCCACACTGTGTGTGCTGCCAATTCACATTATATGCCGCCAATGCGCATACTGCCAATTCACATTATATGCCACACTGTGCATGCTGCCAATTCTCATTATATGCCACACTGTGCGTGCTGCCAATTCACATTATATGCCACACTGTGCATGCTGCCAATTCTCATTATATTCCACACTGTGCGTGCTGCCAATTCATATCATATGCCACACTGTGGTGCTGCCAATTCACATGGTATGCCACACTGTGCGTGCTGCCAATTCACATTATATGCCACACTGTACAGGTCCCAAGTCACACTATATGCCACACTGTGCGTGCTGCCAATTCACATTATATGCCACACTGTGCGTGCTGCCAATTCACATTATATTCCACACTGTGCGTGCTGCCAATTCACATTTTATGCCACACTGTACATACTGCCAATTCGCATTATATGCCACACTGTGTGTGCTTCCAATTCACATTATATTCCACACTGTGGTGCTGCCCATTCACATTGTATGCCACACTATACATGCTGCCAATTCACATTATATTCCACACTGTGCATACTGCCAATTCACATTATATGCCACAGTGTGCGTGCTGCCAATTCACATTATATGCCAAACTGTACATACTGCCAATTCACATTATATTCCACACTGTGCGTGCTGCCAATTCACATAATATGCCATACTGTGCATACTGTCAATTCACATTATATGCCACACTGTGCAAGCTGCCAATTCTCATTATATGCCACACTGTGCGTGCTGCCAATTCACATCATATGCCACTGTGCGTGCTGCCAATTATCATCATATGCCAAACTGTGCGTACTGCCAATTCACATTATATGCCACACCGTACATGCTGCCAATTATCATTATATGCCACACTGTGCGTGCTGCCAATTCACATTATATGCCACACTGTGCATACTGTCAAATCACATTATATGGCACACTGTGCATACTGCCAATTCACATTATATGCCACACTGTACATGCTGTCAATTCACATTATATGCCACATTTTGCGTGCTGCCAATTCACATTATATGCCACACTGTACATGCTGTCAATTCACATTATATGCCACACTGTGCATACTGCCAATTCACATTATATGCCACACTGTACATACTGCCAATTCACATTATATGCCACACTGTGCGTGCTGCCAATTCACATTATATGTCACACTGTGCGCGCTGCCCATTCACATTATATGCCACACTGTTAGTGCTGCCCATTCTCAGTATATACCACACTGTGCGTGCTACCAATTCACATTATATGCCACACTGTGCATACTGCCAATTCACATTTTATGCCACAGTGTGCATACTGCCAATTCACATTATATTCCACACAGTGGTGCTGCCAATTCACATTGTATGCCACACCGTGCGTCCTGCACTTCACATTATATGCCACACTATGCATGCTGCCAATTCACATAATATGCCACACTGTGCATACTGCCAATTCACATTATATGCCACACTGTTAGTGCTGCCAATTCTCATTATATTCCACACTGTGCATGCTGCCAATTCACATTATATGCCACACTGTGCATACTGCCAATTCACATTATATGCCACAGTGTGCATGCTGCCAATTCACATTATATGCCGCTGCCAATTCACATTATATGCCACACCGTGCGTGCTGCCAATTCACATTATATGCCACACCGTGCGTGCTGCCAATTCACATTATATGCCACACTGTGCGTGCTGCCAATTCTCATTATATGCCACACTGTGCGTGCTGCCAATTCACATTATATGCCACTGTGCGTGCTGCCAATTATCATTATATGCCACACTGTGCGTGCTGCCAATTCACATTATATGCCACACTGTGCATACTGTCAATTAACATTATATGCCACACTGTGCATGCTGCCAATTCACATTATATGCCACACTCTACATACTGCCAATTCACATTATATTCCACACTGTGGTGCTGCCAATTCACATTGTATGTCACACTGTGCGTGCTGCCAATTCACATTATATGCCACAGTGTGCGTGCTGCCAATTCACAATATATGCCACACTGTGCATACTGCCAATTCACATTATATGCCACACTGTACATACTGCCAATTCACATTATATGCCACACTGTGCAGGTCCCAAGTCACATTATATGCCACACTGTGCGTGCTGCCAATTCACATTATATGCCACACTGTACATACTGCCAATTCACATTATATGCCACACTGTGCGTGCTGCCAATTCAGATTATATGCCACACTGTGCATACTGTCAATTTACATTATATGCCACACTGTGCATACTGCCAATTCACATTATATGCCACACTGTGCGTGCTGCCAATTCACATTATATTCCACACTGTGCGTGCTGCCAATTCACATTTTACGCCACACTGTACATACTGCCAATTCGCATTATATGCCACACTGTGTGTGCTTCCAATTCACATTATATTCCACACTGTGGTGCTGCCCATTCACATTGTATGCCACACTATACATGCTGCCAATTCACATTATATTCCACACTGTGCATACTGCCAATTCACATTATATGCCACAGTGTGCGTGCTGCCAATTCACATTATATGCCACACTGTACATACTGCCAATTCACATTATATTCCACACTGTGCGTGCTGCCAATTCACATTATATGCCATACTGTGCATACTGTCAATTCACATTATATGCCACACTGTGCAAGCTGCCAATTCTCATTATATGCCACACTGTGCGTGCTGCCAATTCACATCATATGCCACTGTGCGTGCTGCCAATTATCATCATATGCCAAACTGTGCGTACTGCCAATTCACATTATATGCCACACCGTGCATGCTGCCAATTATCATTATATGCCACACTGTGCGTGCTGCCAATTCACATTATATGCCACACTGTGCATACTGTCAAATCACATTATATGGCACACTGTGCATACTGCCAATTCACATTATATGCCACACTGTACATGCTGTCAATTCACATTATATGCCACATTTTGCGTGCTGCCAATTCACATTATATGCCACACTGTACATGCTGTCAATTCACATTATATGCCACACTGTGCATACTGCCAATTCACATTATATGCCACACTGTACATACTGCCAATTCACATTATATGCCACACTGTGCGTGCTGCCAATTCACATTATATGTCACACTGTGCGCGCTGCCCATTCACATTATATGCCACACTGTTAGTGCTGCCCATTCTCAGTATATCCCACACTGTGCGTGCTACCAATTCACATTATATGCCACACTGTGCATACTGCCAATTCACATTTTATGCCACAGTGTGCATACTGCCAATTCACATTATATTCCACACAGTGGTGCTGCCAATTCACATTGTATGCCACACCGTGCGTCCTGCACTTCACATTATATGCCACACTATGCATGCTGCCAATTCACATTATATGCCACACTGTGCATACTGCCAATTCACATTATATGCCACAGTGTGCGTGCTGCCAATTCACATGATATGGCACAGTGTACATACTGCCAATTCACATTATATTCCACACTGTGGTGCTGCCAAGTCACATTGTATGCCACACCGTGCGTGCTGCCAATTCACATTATATGCCACACTGTGCGTGCTGCCAATTCACATTATATGCCACACTGTGCGTGCTGCCAATTCACAATATATGCCACACTGTGCATACTGCCAATTCACATTATATGCCACACTGTACATACTGCCAATTCACATTATATGCCACAGTGTGCAGGTCCCAAGTCACATTATATGCCACACTGTGCGTGCTGCCAATTCACATTATATGCCACACTGTACATACTGCCAATTCACAATATATGCCACACTGTGCATACTGCCAAGTCATATTGTATGCCACACCATGCGTGCTGCCAATTCACATTATATGCCACACTGTGCAGGTCCCAAGTCACACTATATGCCACACTGTGCGTGCTGCCAATTCACATTATATGCTACACTGTGCGTGCTGCCAATTCACATTATATGCCACACTGTGCATACTCTCAATTCACATTATATGCCACACTGTGCATGCTGCCAATTCTCATTATATGCCACACTGTGCGTGCTGCCAATTCACATCATATGACACTGTGCGTGCTGCCACTTATCATCATATGCCACTCTGTGCGTGCTGCCAATTCACATTATATGCCACACCGTGCATGCTGCCAATTATCATTATATGCCACACTGTGCGTGCTGCCAATTCACATTATATGCCACACTGTGCATACGGTCAAATCACATTATATGGCATACTGTGCATACTGCCAATTCACATTATATGCCACAATGTACATACCACCAATTCACATTATATGCCACATTGTGCGTGCTGCCAATTCACATTATATGCCACACTGTACATGCTGTCAATTCACATTACATGCCACATTTTGCGTGCTGCCAATTCACATTATATGCCACACTGTACATGCTGTCAATTCACATTATATTCCACACTGTGCATACTGCCAATTCACATTATATGCCACACTGTACATACTGCCAATTCACATTATATGCCACACTGTGCGTGCTGCCAATTCACATTATATGTCACACTGTGCGCGCTGCCCATTCACATTATATGCCACACTGTTAGTGCTGCCCATTCTCAGTATATTCCACACTGTGCGTGCTACCAATTCACATTATATGCCACACTGTGCATACTGCCAATTCACATTTTATGCCACAGTGTGCATACTGCCAATTCACATTATATTCCACACAGTGGTGCTGCCAATTCACATTGTATGCCACACCGTGCGTCCTGCACTTCACATTATATGCCACACTATGCATGCTGCCAATTCACATTATATGCCACACTGTGCATACTGCCAATTCACATTATATGCCACAGTGTGCGTGCTGCCAATTCACATGATATGGCACAGTGTACATACTGCCAATTCACATTATATTCCACACTGTGGTGCTGCCAAGTCACATTGTATGCCACACCGTGCGTGCTGCCAATTCACATTATATGCCACACTGTGCGTGCTGCCAATTCACATTATATGCCACACTGTGCGTGCTGCCAATTCACAATATATGCCACACTGTGCATACTGCCAATTCACATTATATGCCACACTGTACATACTGCCAATTCACATTATATGCCACACTGTGCAGGTCCCAAGTCACATTATATGCCACACTGTGCGTGCTGCCAATTCACATTATATGCCACACTGTACATACTGCCAATTCACAATATATGCCACACTGTGCATACTGCCAAGTCATATTGTATACCACACCGTGCGTGCTGCCAATTCACATTATATGCCACACTGTGCAGGTCCCAAGTCACACTATATGCCACACTGTGCGTGCTGCCAATTCACATTATATGCTACACTGTGCGTGCTGCCAATTCACATTATATGCCACACTGTGCATACTGTCAATTCACATTATATGCCACACTGTGCATGCTGCCAATTCTCATTATATGCCACACTGTGCGTGCTGCCAATTCACATCATATGACACTGTGCCTGCTGCCACTTATCATCATATGCCACTCTGTGCGTGCTGCCAATTCGCATTATATGCCACACTGTACATACTGCCAATTCACAATATATGCCACACTGTGCATACTGCCAAGTCATATTGTATACCACACCGTGCGTGCTGCCAATTCACATTATATGCCACACTGTGCAGGTCCCAAGTCACACTATATGCCACACTGTGCGTGCTGCCAATTCACATTATATGCTACACTGTGCGTGCTGCCAATTCACATTATATGCCACACTGTGCATACTGTCAATTCACATTATATGCCACACTGTGCATGCTGCCAATTCTCATTATATGCCACACTGTGCGTGCTGCCAATTCACATCATATGACACTGTGCCTGCTGCCACTTATCATCATATGCCACTCTGTGCGTGCTGCCAATTCACATTATATGCCACTCCGTGCATGCTGCCGATTATCATTATATGCCACACTGTGCGTGCTGCCAATTCACATTATATGCCACACTGTGCATACTGTCAATTCACATTATATGCCACACTGTGCATTCTGCCAATTCACATTATATGCCAAACTGTACATACTGACAATTCACATTATATGCCACACTGTGCATGCTTCCAATTCACATTATATGCCACACTGTGCATACTGCCAATTCAAATTATATGCCACACTGTGCGTGCTGCCAATTCACATTATATGCCACACTGTGCATACTGTCAATTCACATTATATGCCACACCGTGCATACTGCCAATTCAAATTATATGCCACACTGTTAGTGCTGCCAATTCTCATTATATGCCACACTGTGCGTGCTGCCAATTCACATTATATGCCACACTGTGCATACTGCCAATTCACATTATATGCCACAGTGTGCATGCTGCCAATTCACATTATATGCCGCTGCCAATTCACATTATATGCCACACCGTGCGTGCTGCCAATTCACATTATATGCCACACCGTGCGTGCTGCCAATTCACATTATATGCCACACTGTGCGTGCTGCCAATTCTCATTATATGCCACACTGTGCGTGCTGCCAATTCACATTATATGCCACTGTGCGTGCTGCCAATTATCATTATATGCCACACTGTGCGTGCTGCCAATTCACATTATATGCCACACTGTGCATACTGTCAATTAACATTATATTCCACACTGTGCATGCTGCCAACTCACATTATATGCCACACTCTACATACTGCCAATTCACATTATATTCCACACTGTGGTGCTGCCAATTCACATTGTATGCCACACCGTGCGTGCTGCCAATTCACATTATATGCCACAGTGTGCGTGCTGCCAATTCACAATATATGCCACACTGTGCATACTGCCAATTCACATTATATGCCACACTGTACATACTGCTAATTCACATTATATGCCACACTGTGCAGGTCCCAAGTCACATTATATGCCACACTGTGCGTGCTGCAATTCACATTATATGCCACACTGTACATACTGCCAATTCACATTATATGCCACACTGTGCGTGCTGCCAATTCAGATTATATGCCACACTGTGCATACTGTCAATTTACATTATATGCCACACTGTGCATACTGCCAATTCACATTATATGCCACACTGTGCGTGCTGCCAATTCACATTATATTCCACACTGTGCGTGCTGCCAATTCACATTATATGCCACACTGTACATACTGCCAATTCACATTATATGCCACACTGTGTGTGCTGCCAATTCACATTATATGCCACACTGTGGTGCTGCCAATTCACATTATATGCCACACTGTGCATGCTGCCAATTCTCATTATATTCCACACTGTGCGTGCTGCCAATTCATATCATATTCCACACTGTGGTGCTGCCAATTCACATGGTATGCCACACTGTGCGTGCTGCCAATTCACATTATATGCCACACTGTACAGGTCCCAAGTCACACTATATGCCACACTGTGCGTGCTGCCAATTCACATTATATGCTACACTGTGCATGCTGCCAATTCACATTATATGCCACACTGTGCATACTGTCAATTCACATTATATGCCACACTGTGCATGCTGCCAATTCTCATTATATTCCACACTGTGCGTGCTGCCAATTCACATCATATGACACTATGCGTGCTGCCACTTATCATCATATGCCACTATGTGCGTGCTGCCAATTCACATTATATGCCACACCGTGCATGCTGCCGATTATCATTATATGCCACACTGTGCGTGCTGCCAATTCACATTATATGCCACACTGTGCATACTGTCAATTCACATTATATGCCACACTGTGCATACTGCCAATTCACATTATATGCCAAACTGTACATACTGCCAATTCACATTATATGCCACACTGTGCATGCTTCCAATTCACATTATATGCCACACTGTGCATACTGTCAATTCACATTATATGCCTCACCGTGCATACTGCCAATTCAAATTATATGCCACACTGTGCATGCTGCCAATTCACATTATATGCCACACTGTGCATACTGTCAATTCACATTATATGCCACACTGTGCATGCTGCCAATTCTCATTATATGCCACACTGTTAGTGCTGCCAATTCTCATTATATTCCACACTGTGCATGCTGCCAATTCACATTATATGCCACACTGTGCATACTGCCAATTCACATTATATGCCACAGTGTGCATGCTGCCAATTCACATTATATGCCGCTGCCAATTCACATTATATGCCACACCGTGCGTGCTGCCAATTCACATTATATGCCACACCGTGCGTGCTGCCAATTCACATTATATGCCACACTGTGCGTGCTGCCAATTCTCATTATATGCCACACTGTGCGTGCTGCCAATTCACATTATATGCCACTGTGCGTGCTGCCAATTATCATTATATGCCACACTGTGCGTGCTGCCAATTCACATTATATGCCACACTGTGCATACTGTCAATTAACATTATATGCCACACTGTGCATGCTGCCAATTCACATTATATGCCACACTCTACATACTGCCAATTCACATTATATTCCACACTGTGGTGCTGCCAATTCACATTGTATGTTACACTGTGCGTGCTGCCAATTCACATTATATGCCACAGTGTGCGTGCTGCCAATTCACAATATATGCCACACTGTGCATACTGCCAATTCACATTATATGCCACACTGTACATACTGCCAATTCACATTATATGCCACACTGTGCAGGTCCCAAGTCACATTATATGCCACACTGTGCGTGCTGCCAATTCACATTATATGCCACACTGTACATACTGCCAATTCACATTATATGCCACACTGTGCGTGCTGCCAATTCAGATTATATGCCACACTGTGCATACTGTCAATTTACATTATATGCCACACTGTGCATACTGCCAATTCACATTATATGCCACACTGTGCGTGCTGCCAATTCACATTATATTCCACACTGTGCGTGCTGCCAATTCACATTTTATGCCACACTGTACATACTGCCAATTCGCATTATATGCCACACTGTGTGTGCTGCCAATTCACATTATATGCCACACTGTGGTGCTGCCAATTCATATTGTATGCCACACTGTGCGTGCTGCCAATTCACATTATATGCCGCCATGCGCATACTGCCAATTCACATTATATGTCACACTGTGCATGCTGCAAATTCTCATTATATGCCACACTGTGCGTGCTGCCAATTCACATTATATGCCACACTGTGCATGCTGCCAATTCTCATTATATTCCACACTGTGCGTGCTGCCAATTCATATCATATGCCACACTGTGGTGCTGCCAATTCACATGGTATGCCACACTGTGCGTGCTGCCAATTCACATTATATGCCGCACTGCGCATACTGCCAATTCACATTATATGCCGCACTGCGCATACTGCCAATTCACATTATATGCCGCACTGCGCATACTGCCAATTCACATTATATGCCACACTGTGTATGCTGCCAATTCTCATTATATGCCACACTGTGAGTGCTACCAATTCACATCATATGCCACTGTGAGTGCTGCCAATTCTCATTATATGCCACACTGTTAGTGCTGCCAATTTCTCATTATATGCCACACTGTGCGTGCTGCCAATTCACATTATATGCCACACTGTGCATACTGCCAATTCACATTATATGCCAGAGTGTGCATGCTGCCAATTCACATTATATGCCGCTGCCAATTCACATTATATGCCACACCGTGCGTGCTGCCAATTCACATTATATGCCACACCGTGCGTGCTGCCAATTCACATTATATGCCACACTGTGCGTGCTGCCAATTCTCATTATATGCCACACTGTGCGTGCTGCCAATTCACATTATATGCCACTGTGCGTGCTGCCAATTATCATTATATGCCACACTGTGCGTGCTGCCAATTCACATTATATGCCACACTGTGCATACTGTCAATTAACATTATATGCCGAACTGTGCATACTGCCAATTCACATTATATGCCACACTGTACACACTGCCAATTCACATTATATTCCACACTGTGGTGCTGCCAATTCACATTGTATGCCACACCGTACGTGCTGCCAATTCACATTATATGCCACAGTGTGTTTGCTGCCAATTCACAATATATGCCACACTGTGCATACTGCCAATTCACATTATATGCCACACTGTACATACTGCTAATTCACATTATATGCCACACTGTGCATACTGTCAATTTACATTATATGCCACACTGTGCATACTGCCAATTCACATTATATGCCACACTGTACATACTGCCGATTCACATTATATGCCACAATGTGCATGCTGCCAATTCACATTATATGCCACACTGTGCATACTGCCAATTCACATTATATGCCACACTGTGCATACTGCCAATTCACATTATATGCCACACTGTACATACTGCCAATTCACATTATATTCCACACTGTGCGTGCTGCCAATTCACATTATAATCCACACTGTGCGTGCTGCCAATTCACATTATATGCCACACTGTGCAAACTGTCAATTCACATTATATGCCACACTGTGCGTGCTGCCAATTCTAATTATATGCCACACTGTTATTGCTGCCAATTCTCATTATATGCCACACTGTGCGTGCTGCCAATTCACATTATATGCCACACTGTGCATACTGCCAATTCACATTATATTCCACACTGTGGTGCTGCCAATTCACATTGTATGCCACACCGTGCGTGCTGCCAATTCACATTATATGCCACACTATGCGTGCTGCCAATTCACATTATATGCCACACTATGCATGCAGCCAATTCACATTATATGCCACACTGTGCATACTGCCAATTCACATTATATGCCACACTGTGCATACTGCCAATTCACATTATATGCCAAACTGTACATACTGACAATTCACATTATATGCCACACTGTGCATGCTTCCAATTCCATTGTATGCCACACCATGCGTGCTGCCAATTCACATTATATGCCACACTGTGCGTGCTGCCAATTCACATTATATGCCACAATGTGCGTGCTGCCAATTCACAATATATGCCACACTGTGCATACTGCCAATTCACATTATATGCCACACTGTTAGTGCTGCCAATTCTCATTATATTCCACACTGTGCGTGCTGCCAATTCACATTATATGCCACACTGTGCATGCTGCCAATTCACATTATATGCCACAGTGTGCATACTGCCAATTCACATTAAATTCCACACTGTGGTGCTGCCAATTCACAATATATGCCACACTGTGCACACTGCCAATTCACATTATATGCCACACTGCGCATACTGCCAATTCACATTATATGCCACACTGTGCATACTGTCAAATCACATTATATGCCACACTGTGCATACTGCCAATTCACATTATATGCCACAATGTACATACCACCAATTCACATTATATGCCACATTTTGCTTGCTGCCAATTCACATTATATGCCACACTGTACATGCTGTCAATTCACATTATATGCCACACTGTGCATACTGCCAATTCACATTATATGCCACACTGTACATACTGCCAATTCATATTATATGCCACACTGTGCGTGCTGCCAATTCACATTATATGTCACACTGTGCGCGCTGCCCATTCACATTATATGCCACACTGTTAGTGCTGCCCATTCTCAGTATATTCCACACTGTGCGTGCTACCAATTCACATTATATGCCACACTGTGCATACTGCCAATTCACATTTTATGCCACAGTGTGCATACTGCCAATTCACATTATATTCCACACAGTGGTGCGGCCAATTCACATTGTATGCCACACCGTGCGTCCTGCACTTCACATTATATGCCACACTATGCATGCTGCCAATTCACATTATATGCCACACTGTGCATACTGCCAATTCACTTTATATGCCACAGTGTGCGTGCTGCCAATTCACATGATATGGCACAGTGTACATACTGCCAATTCACATTATATTCCACACTGTGGTGCTGCCAAGTCAAATTGTATGCCACACCGTGCGTGCCGCCAATTCACATTATATGCCACACTGTGCGTGCTGCCAATTCACATTATATGCCACACTGTGCGTGCTGCCAATTCACAATATATGCCACACTGTGCATACTGCCAATTCACATTATATGCCACACTGTACATACTGCCAATTCACATTATATGCCACACCGTGCAGGTCCCAAGTCACATTATATGCCACACTGTGCGTGCTGCCAATTCACATTATATGCCACACTGTACATACTGCCAATTCACAATATATGCCACACTGTGCATACTGCCAAGTCACATTGCATGCCACACCGTGCGTGCTGCCAATTCACATTATATGCCACACTGTGCAGGTCCCAAGTCACACTATATGCCACACTGTGCGTGCTGCCAATTCACATTATATGCCACACTGTGCGTGCTGCCAATTCACATTATATGCCACACTGTGCATACTGTCAATTCACATTATATGCCACACTGTGCATGCTGCCAATTCTCATTATATGCCACACTGTGCGTGCTGCCAATTCACATCATATGACACTGTGCGTGCTGCCACTTATCATCATATGCCACACTGTGCATGCTGCCAATTCTCATTATATTCCACACTGTGCGTGCTGCCAATTCATATCATATGCCACACTGTGGTGCTGCCAATTCACATGGTATGCCACACTGTGCGTGCTGCCAATTCACATTATATGCCACTGTGAGTGCTGCCAATTCTCATTATATGCCACACTGTTAGTGCTGCCAATTTCTCATTATATGCCACACTGTGCGTGCTGCCAATTCACATTATATGCCACAGTGTGCATGCTGCCAATTCACATTATATGCCGCTGCCAATTCACATTATATGCCACACCGTGCGTGCTGCCAATTCACATTATATGCCACACCGTGCGTGCTGCCAATTCACATTATATGCCACACTGTGCGTGCTGCCAATTCTCATTATATGCCACACTGTGCGTGCTGCCAATTCACATTATATGCCACTGTGCGTACTGCCAATTATCATTATATGCCACACTGTGCGTGCTGCCAATTCGCATTATATGCCACACTGTGCATACTGTCAATTAACATTATATGCCGCACTGTGCATACTGCCAATTCACATTATATGCCACACTGTACATACTGCCAATTCACATTATATTCCACACTGTGGTGCTGCCAATTCACATTGTATGCCACACCGTACGTGCTGCCAATTCACACTATATGCCACAGTGTGCTTGCTGCCAATTCACAATATATGCCACACTGTGCATACTGCCAATTCACATTATATGCCACACTGTACAGACTGCCAATTCACATTATATGCCACACTGTGCAGGTCCCAAGTCACATTATATGCCACGCTGTGCGTGCTGCCAATTCACATTATATGCCACACTGTGCATACTGTCAATTTACATTATATGCCACACTGTGCATACTGCCAATTCACATTATATGCCACACTGTACATACTGCCAATTCACATTATATGCCACAATGTGCATGCTGCCAATTCACATTATATGCCACAATGTGCATACTGCCAATTCACATTATATGCCACACTGTGCATACTGCCAATTCACATTATATGCCACACTGTACATACTGCCAATTCACATTATATGCCACACTGTGCGTGCTGCCAATTCACATTATAATCCACACTGTGCGTGCTGCCAATTCACATTATATGCCACACTGTGCATACTGTCAATTCACATTATATGCCACACTGTGCGTGCTGCCAATTCTAATTATATGCCACACTGTCAGTGCTGCCAATTCTCATTATATGCCACACTGTGCGTGCTGCCAATTCACATTATATGCCACACTGTGCATACTGCCAATTCACATTATATTCCACACTGTGGTGCTGCCAAGTCACATTGTATGCCACACCGTGCGTGCTGCCAATTCACATTATATGCCACACTATGCGTGCTGCCAATTCACATTATATGCCACACTATGCATGCAGCCAATTCACATTATATGCCACACTGTGCATACTGACAATTCACATTATATGCCACAGTGTGCGTGCTGCCAATTCACATTATATGCCACACTGTACATACTGTCAATTCACATTATATTCCACACTGTGGTGCTGCCAATTCACATTGTATGCCACACCATGCGTGCTGCCAATTCACATTATATGCCACACTGTGCGTGCTGCCAATTCACATTATATGCCACAATGTGCGTGCTGCCAATTCACAATATATGCCACACTGTGCATACTGCCAATTCACATTATATGCCACACTGTTAGTGCTGCCAATTCTCATTATATTCCACACTGTGCGTGCTGCCAATTCACATTATATGCCTCACTGTGCATGCTGCCAATTCACATTATATGCCACAGTGTGCATACTGCCAATTCACATTATATTCCACACTGTGGTGTTGCCAATTCACAATATATGCCACACTGTGCACACTGCCAATTCACATTATATGCCACACTGCGCATACTGCCAATTCACATTATATGCCACACTGTGCATACTGTCAAATCACATTATATGCCACACTGTGCATACTGCCAATTCACATTATATGCCACAATGTACATACCACCAATTCACATTATATGCCACATTGTGCGTGCTGCCAATTCACATTATATGCCACACTGTACATGCTGTCAATTCACATTATATGCCACATTTTGCGTGCTGCCAATTCACATTATATGCCACACTGTACATGCTGTCAATTCACATTATATGCCACACTGTGCATACTGCCAATTCACATTATATGCCACACTGTACATACTGCCAATTCACATTATATGCCACACTGTGCGTGCTGCCAATTCACATTATATGTCACACTGTGCGCGCTGCCCATTCACATTATATGCCACACTGTTAGTGCTGCCCATTCTCAGTATATTCCAGACTGTGCGTGCTACCAATTCACATTTTATGCCACAGTGTGCATACTGCCAATTCACATTATATTCCACACAGTGGTGCTGCCAATTCACATTGTATGCCACACCGTGCGTCCTGCACTTCACATTATATGCCACACTATGCATGCTGCCAATTCACATTATATGCCACACTGTGCATACTGCCAATTCACATTATATGCCACAGTGTGCGTGCTGCCAATTCACATGATATGGCACAGTGTACATACTGCCAATTCACATTATATTCCACACTGTGGTGCTGCCAAGTCACATTGTATGCCACACCGTGCGTGCTGCCAATTCACATTATATGCCACACTGTGCGTGCTGCCAATTCACATTATATGCCACACTGTGCGTGCTGCCAATTCACAATATATGCCACACTGTGCATACTGCCAATTCACATTATATGCCACACTGTACATACTGCCAATTCACATTATATGCCACAGTGTGCAGGTCCCAAGTCACATTATATGCCACACTGTGCGTGCTGCCAATTCACATTATATGCCACACTGTACATACTGCCAATTCACAATATATGCCACACTGTGCATACTGCCAAGTCACATTGCATTACCAACAGTGTGGCGAGCGTAAATGAGCCCCTTGCGGGCTCGCTGTGCTCGCCACGCTACGCGCGCCACACTATTCTATTCTCCCTCCAGGGGGGTCGTGGACCCCCACGAGGGAGAATAAGTGTCGGTATGCCGGCGGTCAGGCTCCCGGCGCCGGTATGCTGGTCGCCGGGAGCCCGACCGCCGGCATACTGAAGACCACCTGTCACAACTGAGGGCCTGAGCTGACGGGAGGCAGCCTCAGTTGTAGGGGCTGAGATGTACCGGAACCTGGGAGGTTGTATCAGACCCCTGGACATGTAAGTAACATGAATAATAACTGCCCGAAGGCGTGACCACGACAACTTGGATAAAAGTCAATGATGTTTATTATGACAACTCCGCAACACAGCAGCAGTAAAAGAAAACGTAAAAGTCAGCAAATAATAAATACAGTTCCTGGGTACTACAGGATGGCAGGAGCCACAGGGCACTGGTAGTGTGAGATAGTTCTTATGATCTTCTAGATGGAAAGTCCTTACCAGGCCCGACTGTAGCAATGGAGATAACCCAGGATTGTGCCAGCTGGTGTTCCAGGAAAAGCTGGGTTGCTGAAGGTAAAACAGCTGCTGTGGATACTGGCTGGAACCAGACTGTTGTTAGCACGGAGTGGATACTGGCTGGAACCAGTTAAATAATAAATGAACTTGGGAGCGATGAAATAATAATACCGGTGGAGAGTGGTAAAGTGTAGAAAGGACACCGGCCCTTTAAGGGAAGCTGTACTCTGCTGGAAGCTGAGCTGGAAGCAGGTAATGTTGTAGCTGGAAACAGATGAATCCACAATGGATTGGAGAGTCAGGCTACACCGCAGGTGGAATGCTGGTGCGGGTCTCTATGGTGGAAGTCTTGAGACAGGAGCTGGAACCTGGAAGACAATCACAGGAGAGAGACAAACAGGAACTAGGTTTGACAACCAAAGCACTGACGCCTTCCTTGCTCAGGCACAGTGTATTTATACCTGCAGCAAGGAAGGGATTGGCTAGGCAATTATGCAGATTAACAATACTGACAACAGATTGGAGGAAATGATCAGCTGACAGAATCCAAGATGGCTGCGCCCATGCAGACACTTGGAGGGAAGTTTGGTTTGTAATCCATGTGGTAATGAAAACAGTAATGGCGGCGCCGGCCACTGGAGACAGGAGACGCCAGGCTGACAAGTGCACATCCAACCACGCGGACACAGCGGAGGCCGCGGCTGACGTAATCGCCACTCTGACACTCTGCATGCAGAAGCTCAGGGACGGCGGCGGAGGCCGCGGGAGACGCCATGCCAGATGTAATAAGGCGTTACTGTGACAGCGTCTCAGAGAGACAGGAGAGGATGCAGGAATGTGAACATTAGGATAACAGATGGGATCCGGTCCTGGAGCGCTGAGCCAGCCTTAGGAGGCATCTGATGGGTAAGAAATGGCGTCCAGATACCCGGATCGTGACAGCACCCCCCCCTTTAGGAGTGGCCCCAGGACACTTCTTTGGCTTTTGAGGAAACTTGGAATGGAATCTCCGGACCAAGGCAGGAGCATGGACATCAGAAGCATTGGTCCATGAACGTTCCTCAGGACCATAACCCTTCCAGTCAATAAGATATTGTAGTTGACCGTAACGGTGACGTGAGTCCAGGATCTTGGCCACTTCATACTCAACGCCTCGTTGAGTTTGGACTTTCGGAGTTGGAGGAAGTGAGGAATGAAACCGATTCAAGATCAGCGGTTTCAACAGGGAAACATGGAATGTCCTGGGTATTTTTAAGAAGGGAGGCAACTGGAGTCTGTAAGCAACAGGATTGATGACTTGTTCAATCTTGAAAGGACCGATATAGCGAGGTGCAAACTTCATACTGGGAACTCTTAACCTCAAATTCTTCGTGGATAACCATACCCGATCACCCACCTTGAGAGCAGGAACTGCTCGACGCTTCTTATCCGCAAACTTCTTGTACCTGAACGATGCCTTGAGCAGAGCTGATCGTACGCTCTTCCAGATATTGGCAAACTGATGCAAGGTGATATCCACTGCGGGAACAGAAGTTGCTGGAAGCGGTTGGAACTCAGGAACTTTAGGGTGGAATCCAAAGTTAGTGAAGAATGGTGTTGAAGCAGATGAAGAATGATACTGGTTGTTATGACAGAACTCGGCCCAGGGAAGTAATTGAACCCAGTCATCTTGAGAGGAGGACACATAGATGCGGAGGAAGGCCTCCAAGTCCTGATTCACCCTCTCGGTTTGACCATTGGTCTGAGGATGGTAAGCCGTGGAAAACTTTAGCTTGACTTGGAGGACTTGACATAAACTTCGCCAGAATTTGGCTGTGAATTGAACTCCTCGATCTGAGATAATTTCTTCAGGAAGACCGTGGAGTCGGAAGATCTCTTGTATGAATACTTGAGCCAACTTGGAAGCTGACGGAAGACCGGTGAGAGGAATGAAGTGTGCCATCTTGGTGAACCGGTCAACTACCACCCAGATGGTATTGAACTTGTTGCACATGGGTAAGTCTGTAATGAAATCCATCGACAAGTGGGTCCATGGTCGACGGGGAACGGATAGTGGAACCAGTTGCCCCGCAGGCGACTGGCGGGATACTTTATGTTGGGCACACTTTGGGCAAGATGCAATAAACTCCAAGACGTCCTTTTTCAGAGTTGGCCACCAATAGGACCTAGAGATAAACTCCAGGGTTTTTTGGATACCTGTATGTCCGGCAAAACGGGAAGCATGGGCCCAATGCATGAGCTTCTTCCTTAGCATCGGCTTCACAAAACTTTTCCCTGATGGGGGCGTAGAGTCCATCCCTACCGTGGAGAATGCCAACGGATTTATAATAGGATGCTTGTCTGAAGACTCTGACTCATTTTCTTGCTCCCATGAGCGGGAAAGGGCATCGGCCTTGCGATTCTGAGAGCCCGGACAGAACTGGAGTTTAAAGTCGAACCTGGAAAAGAAAAGTGCCCATCTGGCCTGACGAGGGTTGAGACATTGTGCGCCCTTCAGGTATAAAAGGTTCTTGTGGTCTGTAAGTATGGTGATTAAATGAGAAGCTCCCTCCAACAGATACCTCCACTCTTCTAGAGCGAGCTTGATGGCTAGCAACTCCTGGTCGCCAATGGCATAGTTGCGCTCAGCTGGGGAGAACTTCCGGGAGAAGAAACTGCAAGGATGTAAATGGCCATCTTTAGCCCTCTGAGATAACACCGCTCCTACTCCAACGGAGGAGGCATCCACCTCTAGGATGAAAGGAGAGTCGATGTCAGGCTGTTTCAGGACAGGCGCAGAGATGAACCTCTGTTTTAAAAGATGAAAAGCTTGCATGGCTTCTTCAGACCACTTGGACGGGTTAGCACCCTTCTTGGTGAAAGCAGTAATAGGCGCCACAATGGTGGAAAAGTCTCGTATAAACTTTCGGTAATAATTGGCGAACCCTAAGAACCTCTGGACCCCTTTGAGGGTTAAGGGTACCGGCCAATTCTGAATTGCTTGTAGTTTCTCAGGATCCATCTCTAGTCCGGAACCGGACACAATGTACCCTAGAAACGGAATGGACTTGACTTCAAAGACGCATTTTTCTAATTTGCAATAGAGATGATTGACACGGAGACGGGACAGAACCTCTTTAACCCAAAAACGATGTTCCTCTAAATCGTTGGCAAAAATGAGGATATCGTCTAGATAGACCACGACATGACGGTATAGAATGTCTCTGAAAATCTCATTGACAAAATGCTGGAAGACAGCTGGAGCATTGCTCAATCCGAAGGGCATGACGAGGTACTCATAATGTCCGTCACGGGTGTTAAAGGCGGTCTTCCACTCGTCACCCTCACGGATCCGGATGAGATTGTATGCACCTCGCAAGTCCAGCTTTGTAAAGATGGTAGCTCCGCTAACTCTGTCAAAGAGCTCAGTAATCAGGGGTAAAGGATAACGGTTCTTGATGGTAATGTCGTTCAAACCTCTGTAGTCGATGCACGGCCGCAGACCACCATCTTTCTTTTTTACAAAAAAGAAGCCTGCGCCGGCTGGGGAAGAAGAAGGTCGAATGAACCCCTTTGCTAGGTTCTCTTTAATGTATTCCTCCATAGAACGCGTCTCAGGCAGAGACAACGGATAAGTTCGGCCTCGAGGTGGAACCTTCCCTGGAACGAGATCAATCGGGCAGTCCCATTCTCTATGAGGAGGAAGGATATCAGCAGAAGCTTTACTGAACACATCCGTGAAATCTTGATATGGAGGAGGTGGAACATCAGACGACCTGGGGGAGGAAGAACAGACAGGCAATACTTTAAACAAACATGTCTCTGCACAGGAGGAACCCCATGCCAGGATTTGCGTAGTCGTCCAATCAATTGTAGGATTGTGAAGACGGAGCCATGGAAGGCCCAGGACCACAGGATGTGTGGCTCTTGGAATCACTAAAAGTGAAATAAGTTCGGAATGAAGAACTCCCACTCTCAGACGAACTGGTAGAGTCCTTAGAGTAATAACAGTATCAAAAATTTTACTGCCATCCACGGCAGTTAAGGAAAAGGAGGAAGGAAGTCTCTCGGTGGGTAGGGACCACCGTTTAACATAGGCTTCAGTAATAAAGTTCCCAGCTGCTCCGGAATCAAGGAGAGCAATGACGTTCCGATAACGTTGAGCAACTTGAAGCGAGACTGGGAGATTACAATCATGAGGAGATGGAGAGGAGATCATTACTCCTAGCCGGCCCTCTCCTGGGCGAGCTAGGGTTTGGAGTTTTCCCGGACGTTCGGGACAGGCATTGATGGTGTGAGACGGAGCTGCACAGTAAAGACAAAGAGACTCAGAGAGACGTCTTCGGCGCTCAGCAGGAGTTAAACGGGAACGGCCAATTTGCATGGGCTCATCTTTAGATGGTGACAGTTGACGAGGAGGAGGAGCAGAAGATTTTGGAGCAGATGATCTTCCACGCTCAGTTGCTCTCTCTCTGAAACGTAAATCAACTTTCGTGCAGAGTGAGATTAGCTCATCTAACTTAGAAGGTAAGTCTCTGGTAGCTAACTCATCTTTAATAAGCTCAGATAAGCCATGCCAGAATGCAGCATACAGGGCCTCGTCGTTCCATGCCAGTTCGGATGCCAGGATCTGGAACTGTATCAGATATTGTCCTACAGTACGTGACCCCTGGCGTAAACGGAGAATCTCGGATGAAGCTGAGGTTACCCGGCCTGGCTCGTCGAAGATGCGCCTGAATGTTGACACGAATGCAGTGTAAGAAGATAGCAGGGTGTCGGACCTCTCCCATAACGGTGATGCCCAGTCAAGGGCGGAGCCACTGAGAAGAGAGATGATGTAGGCAATTTTTGTACGGTCACTGGGAAAATTGCCAGGTTGTAGCTCAAACTGAATCTCACACTGGTTGAGAAATCCCCTGCAGAATCTTGGAGATCCGTCAAATTTTGCTGGCGTTGGAAGATGAAGACGTGGAGCAGAAATGGGTAAGGTGGGTGGGGTTATAGCTGGAGTCACTGTGGTTGACGCACCAGATGCGCCTGATCCACGGAGAGTTGTCTGAATCCCATCCAGCCGAGTAGAGAGATCCTGGAGACAGCGGATGATGTGGCCCTGTGCAGCCTCCTGATGTTCTAGTCGGGTTGCCAGTTCTTGCATCGGCCTGGCCGCTTGATCCTGGTCTCCGGCTGGATTCATTAGGTCAGTGCTTACTGTCACAACTGAGGGCCTGAGCTGACGGGAGGCAGTCTCAGTTGTAGGGGCTGAGATGTACCGGAACCTGGGAGGTTGTATCAGACCCCTGGACATGTAAGTAACATGAATAATAACTGCCCGAAGGCGTGACCACGACAACTTGGATAAAAGTCAATGATGTTTATTATGACAACTCCGCAACACAGCAGCAGTAAA